>NW_027522661.1:219016-299377 GCF_052094955.1 Ictidomys tridecemlineatus
TGAAAACTCTGTTCACTGCAACGATCATTCTGCACCCCAATCTACAACCTCTTCTCTCTATAACAGTCCTGCTGTACCACAGTCTCAAAGTCTGCTCTGTAAGATCCTTCTGCAACCTTGTTTCCAAACTCTGCTGTTTGTAACAGTCCTTCTGCACCCCAGTCTCCAACCTCTGCTCTGTATAACAGGCCTTTTGCACTCCATTCTCCAACATCTGTTGTCTGCAAAAGTCCTTCTGCACCGGAGTCTCCAAACTCTGCTCTCAGCAACGATTCTTCTGCACCTCAGTCTCCAACCTCTGCTCTCTGTGACAGTCCTTCTGCACCCCAGTCTCCAAAATCTGCTCTCTGCAATGATTCTTCTTCTACCCAGTCTCCAACCTCTGCTCCCTGCAACAGACCTTTTGTATCGCAGTCTACAACCTCTTCTCTTTGTAACGGTTCTTCTGCTCCCCAATTGCCAACTTCTGCTTTCTGTAAAAGTCCTTCTGCACCCCAAACTCTTACCTCTTCTCTCTGCAACGATCCTTCTGCACCTCAGTCTCTAAATTCTGCTCTCTGCAACAGTCCTTCTGCACCCCAGTCTCCAGACTCTGCTCTCTGTAAGATCCATTTGCATCCCAGTTTCCAACCTCTGCTCTCTATAACAGTCCTTCTGTACCCCAGTATCCAACCTCTGCTCTCTGTAAAAGTACTTCTGCAACTCAGTCTCCAACCTTTGCTTTTTGTAATGGTCCTTCTGCACCCCAGTATTCAAACTCTGCTCTCTGTAACAATCCTTCTGCACCTCAGTCTCCAACGTCTGCTACTTGTAGCAGTCCATCTGCAACCCAGTCTCCAACATCTGCTCTCTGGAACGTTCCTTCTGCACCCCAGTCTCCAAACTCTGCTCTCTGTAACAGTCTTTCTGTACCTCAGACTCCAACCTCTGCTCTCTGTAACGGTCCTTCTCTGCCTCAGTCTGAAACCTCTGCTCTCTGCAAAGAACCTTCTGCTCTCTGCAAGATTTTTTCTGCACCCCAGTCTCTATCTGTTCTCTCTGTAACTGTCCTTCTGCACCCCAGTCTCCAAACTCTGCTCTCTGTAACGTACTTTCTGCACCACAGTCTGAAACATCTGCTCTCTGCAACAGTCCTTCTGAAACCCAGTCTCCAACCTCTCCTCTCTGTAAGATCGTCCTTCACCCCAGTCTCCAAACTTTGCTCTCTATAACAGTCCTTCTGCAACTCAATCTCCAACCTCTGTTCTCTACAATGGTCCTTCTGCACCCAAGTAACCAACCACTGTTCTCTGTAACACTATATCTGCACCCCATGCTCCAAAATCTGCTCTCTGTAACAGTTCTTCTGTACCGCAGTCTCCAACCTCTGCTGTCTCTAACAGTTCTTCTGCACCCCAGTTTCCAAACTCTACTTTCCATATCAGTTATTCCGCACCCTAGTCTCCAACCTCTGCTCTCTGTTACAGTCCTTCTACACCTCAGTCTCCATCCTCTGCTCTCTGCAACAGTCCTTCTGCACCTCAGTCTCCAAAATCTTCTCTCTGCAACAGTCCTTCTACACCCCAGTCTCCAACCTCTGCTCGCTGCTACAGTCCTTCTGCACCACAGTCTCTAACGTCTTCTCTCTGTAACAGTCCATCTGAACCTCAGTCTCCAACCTCGGCTTCCTGCAAAAATCCTTCTTCATCCCAGTCTCTAACGTCTGCTCTCTGCAACAGTCCTTCTGCACAACAGTCTCCAACCTCTGCTCTCTGTAAAAGTCCATCTGCACCTCAGTCTCCAACCTCTGCTCTCTGCAAGGATTCTTCTGCATCCCAGTCTCCAACGTCTGCTATCTGCAACAGTCCTTCTGCACCCCAGTCTCCAACCTCTGCTCTCTGCTACAGTCCTTATGCACTGTAGTCTCCAACCTCTGCTCTCTGCAACATTTCTTCTGCACCCCAGTCTCCAACCTGTGCTCTCTGTAACTATCCTGCTGCCCCCCAGTTTCCACCCTCTGCTCTCTGTATCGATCCTTCTGAACCTCAGTCTTCAACCTCTGATCTCTGCAACGATTCTTCTTCACCACGATCTTTAACCTCTGCTCTCTGCAAAAGTCCTTCTGCACCCCAGACTCCAAGCTTTGCTATCTGTAACAGACCTTCTCACATCAGTGTCTAAACTCTGCTCTCTGTAAAATTTCTTCTTCTCCTCAGTCGCCAAACTCTTCTCCTTGTAAAAGGCCTTCTGCACCCCAGTTTCAAACCTCTGTTTTCTGTAACAGTTCTTCTGAACAACAATCTCCAAACTCTGCACTCTGTAAAACTCCTTCTGCTCCTCAGTCTCCAACCTCTGCTTTCTGTAACGATCTTTCTGCACCACAGTCTGAAACCTCTGCTCTCTGCAAGATTCTTCTGTCTCTCAGTCTCCAACCTCTGCTCTCTGCAACGATCCTTCTGCACCCCAGTCTTCAACCTCTTCTCTCTTATGAGTCCATCTGCACCTCAGTCTCCAACCTGTTCTCTCTGTACCAATCCTTCTGCACCTCAGTCTCCAACCTCTGCTCTCTGCAACAGTCCTTCTGCACCTCAGTCTGAAAACTCTGTTCACTGCAACGATCATTCTGCACCCCAATCTACAACCTCTTCTCTCTATAACAGTCCTGCTGTACCACAGTCTCAAAGTCTGCTCTGTAAGATCCTTCTGCAACCTTGTTTCCAAACTCTGCTGTTTGTAACAGTCCTTCTGCACCCCAGTCTCCAACCTCTGCTCTGTATAACAGGCCTTTTGCACTCCATTCTCCAACATCTGTTGTCTGCAAAAGTCCTTCTGCACCGGAGTCTCCAAACTCTGCTCTCAGCAACGATTCTTCTGCACCTCAGTCTCCAAACTCTACTCTCTGCACACCAGTCTCAAACCGCTTCTGTCTGCAACGATTCTTCTGCATCCTAGTCTCCAACGTCTGCTCTCTACAACAGTCCTTCTTCACCCCAGTCTCCAAACTCTGCTCTCTGCAAGGATCCTTCTGCACCCCAGTCTCCAACATTGCTCTATGAAACAGTCCTCCTACACCACAGTCTCCAAACTCTGCTCTCTGTAAGATCCTTCTGCACTATAGTTTCCAAACTCTGCTCTCTGTAACATTCCTTCTCCACCCCAGTCTTTAACCACTGTTTCCTGCAAGTGTCCTGCGGCACCCCAGTCTCCAACCTCTGTCCTCTGCAACAGTCCTTCTTCACCCCAGTCTCCAACCTCTGCTCTCTGCAACGATCCTTCTGCACCCCAGTCTCTAACTTCTGCTCTATGCAACAGTCCTCTTGCACCACAGTCTCAAAATTCTGCTCTCTGTAACTATCCTTCTGCACCTCAGTCTCGATCCTGTGCTCTCTGTAACATTCCTTCTGCACCCCAGTCTCCAAACTCTGCTCTCTGTAAGAGTTTTTCTATACCGAAGTCTCCAAACTCTGGTCTCTATAAGCGTCTTTCTGAACCACAATTTCCAACGTCTGCTTTCTGTAACAGTCCTTCTGCACCTTAGGCTCCAAACTCTGTTCTCTGTAAAAGTGCTTCTACAACTCAGTCTCCAACTTCTGCTCTCTGTAACAGTCCTTCTTCACCTCAGTCTGACACCTCTGCTGTCTGCACGATCCTTCTGCACCCCAGTCTCCAAACACTGCTCTCTGTAACAGTCCACCTGCACCTCAGTCTTCAACTTCTGCTCTCTGTAAGATCCCTCAGCAACCCCGTGTCCCAACTCTGCTCTCTGTAACATCCTTCTGCAACTCTGTCTTTAAACTCTGCACTTTGTAACAGCCCTTCTGCACAACAGTCTCCAAACTCTGCTCTCTGAAACAGGCATTATGCACCCCAGTCTCCAACCTCTTCTCTCTGCAACGATTCTTCTCCACCCCAGTCTACAACATCTGCTCTCTGCTACAGTCCTTTTGCACGCCACTCTCCAAACTCTGCTCTCTGTAGGATCCATCTGAACCCCAGTCTCCAAACTCTACTCTCTGTAACAGTCCTTCTGCACCCCAGTCTCCAAACTCTGCTCTTTCTAACAGTCCTTCTGCACCTCAGTCTCCAACCTCTGCTCTCTGTAACAGTCCTTCTGCACCTCAGTCGTCAACCTCTGCTCTCTGCAAAAGTACTTCTACCCCCCATTCTCTAACCACTGTTCTCTTCAACAGTCCTTCTGACCCAGTGTCTCCAACATCTGCTCTCTGCAACAGTCCTTCTGTACCCTAGTCTCCAACGAATGCTCTCTTTAACGGTCCTTCTGTACTGCAGTCTCCAAACTCTGCTCTCTCTAGCGGTCCTTCTGCATCCCTTTCTCCAACCTCTGCTCTCTGTAACATTCCTTCTGCACCTCAGTCTCCAACCTCTGCTCTTTGCGACAGTTCTTTTGCATCCCAGTCTCCCACCTCTGCTATCTGCAACAGTCCTTCTGCACCTCAGTCTCCAACCTCTTCACTTTGCGACAGTTCTTCTGCACCCCAGTCTCCCACCTCTGCTATCTGCAACAGTCCTTCTGCACCCCAGTCTCCAACCTCTATTCTCTGTAACAGTCCTTCTGCACCCCAGTCTCAAACCTCTGCTCTCTACGAAGATCTTTCTTCACCCCAGTCTCCAACATCTACTCTCTGCAACAATCCTTCTGCACCAGTGTCTCCAACAACTGCTCTCTGCAACAGTCCTTCTGCACCTCAGTCTGAAAACTCTGTGCTCTGCAATGATCCTTATGCACCCCAGTCACCAAACTCTGCTCTCTGTAACAATCCTGCTGCACCTCAGTCTCCAAACTCTGCTCTCTTTAAGATCCTTCTACAACCCTGTCTCCCAACTCTGCTCTCTGTAACAGTCCTTCTGCACCCCAGTCTCCAACCTCTGCTCTCTGTAACAGGCCTTTTGAACCCCAATCTACAAACTCTACTCTATGTAACATTCCTTCTGCACCTCAATCTCCAACCTCTGCTTTCTGCAACAGTCTTCTGCACCTCAGTATCCAAGCTCTGCTCTCTGCAACGATCTTTCTGCACCTCAGTCTCCAAAGTCTGGTCTCTGCAACACTCCTTCTGCACCCCAGTCTCCAACCTCTGCTCTCTTTTAGATCCTTCTGCACACCAGTTTCCAAACTCTGTTCCCTATAACATTCCTTCTCCATCCCAGTCTCCAACTTCTGATTTCTTCAACGATCCTGTAGCACCCCAGTCTCCAAACTCTGTTCTCTACAAAAGTCCTTCAGCTCCCCAGTTTCCAACCTCTGCTCTCTCTAACAGTCCTTCTGTACCGGAGTCTCCAACCTCTGCTCTCTGTAATGCTTCTTCTGCACCCCAGTCTCCAAACTATGTCGTCTATAACAAGCCTTCTGCACCCCAGATTCCAAACTCTGCTCTCTGAAACAGGCCTTCTGCATCCCAGTCCCCAAACCCTTCTCTCTGCAATGATCCTTCTGCACCCCAGTGTCAAACCTCTGCTCCTTGCAACAGTTCGTGTGCACCCCAGTCTCAAAACTCTGCTCTTTGTAAGATCCTTCTGAACCCCCCTTCTCCAACCTCTGCTCTCTGCAATAGTCCATTTGCACCCGTCTTCAACCTCTGTTCTCTGTAAGATCCATCTGAACCCTAGTATCCAACCACTGCTCTCTGTAACAGTCCTTCTGCTCCCCAGTCTCCAAACTCTGCTCTTTGTAACAGTTCTTCTGCACCTCAGTCTCCAACCTCTGCTCTCTGCCACTGTCCATTCTCACTCCAGTCTCCAACATCTGCTCTCTGCAACAGTCCTTATATACCCTAGTTTCCAGCCTCTGCTCTTCCAACAGTCCTTCTGCACCCCAGGCTCCAAACTCTGCTCTCTGCAACGATTCTTCTAGACCTCAGTCTTTAATCTCTGCTCTCTGCAACAGTCCTTCTGCACCCCAATCTCCAACCTCTGTGCTCTGTAACAGTTTTTCTATACAGCAGTCTCCAAACTCTGGTCTCTGTAACGGTTCTTCTGCACCCCAATTTCCAACCTCTAGTTTCTGTAACAGTCTTTCTGCACATCTCTTCTCTCTGTAACATCCTTCTGCACTCCAGTTTTCAAACTCTGTTCTCTGTAACATTCCTTCTCCACCCCAGTCATTAACCTCTGCCTTATGAAAGTGTCATGCAGCACCCCAGTCTCCAACCTCTGTCCTCTGCAACAGTCCTTGTGCTCTCCAGTCTCCAACCTCTGCTCTCCGTCCCGGTCTTTCAGCACCCCAGTCTCCAAACTCTGCTTTCTGTATCAGTCCTTTTGAACCTCAGTCTCAAACCTCTGCTCTCTGTATCTATCTTTCTGCACTTCAGTCTCCAACCTGTGCTCTCTGTAACATTCCTTCTGCACCCCAGTCTCCAAACTCTGCTCTCTGTAACAGTTTTTCTATACCGCAGTCTCCAAAGTCTGGTGTCTGTAACGGTCCTTCTGCACTCCAATTTCCAACCTCTGCTTTCTGTAACAGTCCTTCTGGACCTCTGTCTTCAAACTCTGCTCTCTGTAACCGTGCTTCTACACCTCAGTCTCCAACCTCTGCTCTCTGTAAAAGTCCTTCTGTGCTCCAGTCTCCAACATCTGCTTTCTGCAACAGTTCTTCTGCACCTCAGTCTCCAACCTCTGCTCTCTGTAACAGTCCTTCAGCACCTCAGTCTCCCAACACTGTTCTCTGTAAGATCCTTCTACAACCCAGTCTTTAAACTCTGCACTCTGTAACAGTCTTTCTGCACAACAGTCTCCAACCTCTGCTTTTTGTAACAGACATTCTGCACCCCAGTCTTCAACCTCTTCTCTCTGCAACGATTTTTCTCCTCCCCAGTCAACAACATCTGCTCTCTGCAACAGTCCTTTTGAACCAGAGTCTCCAAATTTTGTTCTCTGTAAGATCCATCTGAATCCCAGTCTCCAAACTCTGCTCTTTCTAACAGTCCTTCTGCACCTCAGTCTTCAACCTCTGCTCTGTGTAACAGTCCTTCTGCACCCCAGTTTCTAAAATCTGCTCTCTTGTACGATCCTTCTGGAACCCAGTGTCCAATGTCTGCTCTTTGCAACAGTCCTTCTGCACCACAGTCTCTAACCTCTGCTCTCTGTAAGATCCTTCTGCACTCCAGTTTCCAAACTCTGCTCTCTTTAACATTCCTTCTCTACCCCAGTCTCTGTCCTTTGCAACAGTTTTTCTGCTCTCCAGACTCCGAGATGTGCTCTCTGTAACATTCCTTCTGTACCGCAGTCTCCAACCTCTGCTCTTTGTAAAGATCCTTCTACACCCTAGTCTCCATTTCTGCTTTATGTGTCAGTCTGTCTGAACCCCTGTCTCCAACCTCTGTTCTCTATATCTATACTTCTGCACCTCAGTCTCCAACCTGTGCTCTATGTAAGAGTCCTTCTGCACCCCAGTCTCCAACCTCTGCTCTCGGTAACAGACCTATACCACAGTCTCCAACCTCTGCTCTCTGTAATGGTCCTTCTGCAGCCCAATTTTGAAACTCTGCTTTCTGTAACAGTCCTTCTGCACCTGAGTCTCCAAACTCTTTTCTCTGTAACAGGCCTTCTACAACTTAGTCTCTTACCTCTGCTCTCTGTAACAGTCCACCTGCACCTCAGTCCCCAACCTCTGCTCTCTGTAAGATCCTTCAGCAACCCAGTCTCCAAACACTGCTCTGTATAACAGTCCTTCTGCACCCCACTCTCCAACCTCTCCTCTCTGCAATGATCCTACTGCACACCAGTCTCCAAACTCTGATCTCTACAATAGTCCTTCTGCACTTCAGTCTCCAAATTCTGCTCTCTGTAAGATCCTTCTGCACCCCTTTCTTCTAGCTCTTCTCTATGTAACAGTCCTTCTGTACTGCAGTCTCCAACCTCTGCTCTCCGTATCGGTCCTTCTGCACCCCAGTCTCCAAACTCTGCTTTCTGTATCAGTCCTTCTGAACCCCAGTCTCCAAACTCTGCTTTCTGTATCAGTCCTTCTGAACCCCAGTCTCAAACCTCTGTCTCTGTATCTATCCTTCTGCACATCAGTCTCCAACATGTGCTATCTGTTACAGTTTTTCTATACCACAGTCTCCAAATTCTGGTCTTTTTTATGGTCCTTTTGCACCCCAATTTCCAACCAATTCGTTCTGTAACAGTCTTTCTTCACCCAGTCTCTAACCTCTGCTCTCTGCAACGATCCTTCTGGACCCCAGTCTCCAATGTCTGCTCTCTGCAACAGTTCTTCTGCACCACAGTCTCCAACCTCTGCTCTCTGTAAGATCTATCTGCACTCCAGTTTCCAAACTCTGCTCTCTGTAACATTCCTTCTTCAACCCAGTCTCCAACCTCTATCCTCTGCAACAATTTTTCTGCTCCCCAGTCTCGAACATCTGCTCTCTGTAACAGTTCTTCTGTACTGCAGTCTCCAACCTCTGCTCTTCGTAACGGTCCTTCTACACCCCAGTCTCAAAACTCTGCTTTCTGTATCAGTCTGTCTGAACCCCAGTCTTTAACCTCTATTCTCTGTATCTATCCTTCTGCACCTCAGTCTCCAACCTGTGCTCTATGTAAGAGTCCTTCTGCACACCAGTATCTAACATCTGCTCTGGATAACAGTCCTATACCGCAGTCTCCAACATCTGCTCTCTGTAAGAGTCCTTCTGCACCACAATTTCAAAACTCTGCTTCCTGTAACAGTCCTTCTGCACCTGAGTCTAAAAACTCTGCTCTCTTTAACTGTCCTTCTACACCCCAGTTTCCAAACTCTGCTATCTGTATCAGTCTTTCTGAACCCCAGTCTCCAAACTCTGTTCTCTGTATCTATCCTTCTGCACCTCAGTCTCCAACCTCTCCTCTCTCCAACAGTCCTTCTATACTGCAGTCTTCAAATTCAGCTCTCTGTAAAGGTCTTTCTGAAGCCCAGACTCCAATCTCTGCTTTCTGTATCAGTCCTTCTGCACGCCAGTCTCCAAATTCTTTTCTTTCTAAGAGTCTTTCTGCACCTCAGTATCCAACCTCTGCTCTCTGCAACAGTCCTTCTGCACCCCAGTATCCAAACTCTGCTCTCTGCAACAGTCCTTCTGCACCGCAGTCTCCAACCTCTTCTCTCTGCAACAGTCCTTCTGCACCCTAGTCTGCAAACTCTGCTCTCTGTAACAAACCTTCTGCCCCTCAGTCTCCAACCTCTGCTCTATGTAACAAGACTTCTGCAAGTCAGTCTCCAATCTCTGCTCTCCGCAACAGTCCTTCTTCACTCTAGTCTTCAAACTCTGCTCTCTGCAACAGTCCTTCTGCACTCCAGTCTTTAACCTCTGCTCTCTGCAACAGTCCTTCTCCACCCAGTCTCCAACCTCTGCTCTCTTCAACAGTCCTTCTGCACCAAAGTATCCAACCTCTGCTCTCTGTAAGATCTTTCTGCACTCCAGTATCCAAACTCTGCTCTCTGTAACATTCCTTCTCCACCCCATTCTTTAACCTCTGTTTCTGCAAATGTCCTGCAACACCCCAGTCTCCAACCTGTGTCCTCTGCAATGTTCCTTCTGCTCCCCAGTCTCCAACATCTGCTCTCTGTAACAGTCCTTCTGTACCGCAGTCTCCACCCTCTGCTCTCCGTAACGGTCCTTTTCCACCCCAGTCTTCATACTCTGCTTTCTGTATCAGTCCTTCTGAACCCCAGTCTCAAACCTCTGCTCTCTGTATCTATCCTTCTGTACTTCAGTCTTTAACCTGTGCTATCTGTTACAGTTTTTCTATACTGCAGTCTCCAAACTCTGGTCTTTCTTACGGTCCTTTTGCACTCCAATTTCCAACCAATTCTTTCTGTAACAGTCATTCTGCACCTCAGTCTCCAAACTCTGCTCTCTGTAACAGTCCTTCTACAACTCAGTCTCCAACCTCTGCTCTCTGTAACAGTCCATCTGCACCTCAGTCTGACACCTCTGCTCTCTGCACGATCCTTCTCCACCCCAGTCTCCAATCACTGCTCTTTGTAACAGTCCACCTGCACCTCTGTCTCCAGACTCTGCTCTCTTTAAAATTCTTCAGGAACTCAGTCTCCAAACTCTGCTCTCTATGACAGTCCTTCTGCACCCCAGTCTCCAAATCTCCTCTCTGTAACAGGCCTTCTGCACGCCAGTCTCAAAACTCTGCTCTTTGTAGCAGGGCTACTTCATCGCAGTCTTTAACCTCTGCTCTCTGCAAAGGTCCTTCTGCACCCCAGTCTCCAACTTCTGCTCTCTCTAAGAGTCCTTCTGCCACTCAGTCTTTAACCTTTGCTCTCTGCAACATTCCATCTGCAGCCCAGTCTCCATCCTCTAATCTCTGCAACATTCCTTCTGCACCCCAGTCTCCAACCTCTGCTCTCTGCAACAGTCCTTCTGCACACCAGTCTCCAAACTCTGCTCTCTGTAACAATCCTTCTGCACCTCAGTCTCCCAACTCTGTTCTCTCAACGGTCCTTCTGCACATCAGTCTCAAACCTCTACTCTCTGTAACAGTCCTTCTGCACTTTACTCTACATCCTCTGCTCATGGTAGGATCCTTCTAAAACCCAGTCTCAAAACTCTGCTATCTGAATCTATCATTTTGTACCTCAGTCTTCAACCTCTGCTCTCTAAAAGTTCATCTGCACCTCAGTTTGACACCTCTTCTCTCTGCACGATCCTTCTGTACCCCAGTCTCAAAGCACTGCTCTCTGTAACAGTCCACCTGCACCTCAGTCTCCAACCTCTGCTCTCTGTAAGATTCTTCAGGAACTCAGTCTCCAAACTCTGCTCTCTGCAACAGTCCTTTGCACCCCAGTCTCCAAACTCTGCTCTCTGTAACAATCCTTCTGCACCTCAGTCTCCTAACTCTGTTTACTGCAACGGTCCTTCTGCACCTCAGTCTTCAACCTCTACTCTCTGTAAGAGTCCTTCTGCACTTTACTCTCCAACCTCTGCTCTCTGTAGGATCCTTCTAAAACCCAGTCTCAAACCTCTCCTCTCTGTATCTATTATTCTTCACCTCAGTCTCCAACCTCTGCTCACTGTTACAGTTTTTCTATACTGCAGTCTCCAAACTCTGGTCTCTGTTACGGTTCTTCTGCACCCCAATTTTCAACCACTTCTTTCTGTAACATTCCTTCTGCACCTCAGACTCCATACTCTGCTCTCGGTAACAGTTCTTCTACACCTCAGTCTCCAACTTCTGCTCTCTGTAACAGTCCTTCTGCACCTCAGTCTGACACCTCTGCTCTCTGCACGATTCTTCTGCACCCCAGTCTCCAAACACTGCTCTCTGTTACAGTCCACCTGCACCTCAGTCTCCAAACTCTGCTCTCTTTAAGATTCTTCAGCAACCCAGTCTCCAAACTCTGCTCTCTATAACAGTCCTTCTGCACCCCAGTCTCCAACCTCTCCTCTCTATAAGAGGCCTTCTGCACGCCAGTCTCCAAACTCTTCTCTCTGTAGCAGGCCTTCTGCACCACAGTCTCCAAAATCTGTACTGTGAAACGATCCTTCTACACCCCAGTCTCCAACCTCTTCTCTCTTTAATGATCCTACTGCACCCCAGTATACTACCTCTGATCTCCGAAACAGTCCGTCTGCACCTCAGTCTTCAAATTCTGCTCTCTGTAAGATCCTTCTTCACCCCAGTATCCAAGCTCTGTTCTCTGCAACAGTCCTTCTGCATCGAAGTCTCCAAAATCTGCTCTCTGTAAGAGGACATCCGCACCTCAGTCTCCAACCTATGCTCTCTGCAACAGTCTTTCTGCAGCCCCCTCTCCAAGCTCTGCTCTCTACAACAGTCCTTCTGCACCCCAGTCTCCATCCTCTGCTCTCTGCATCAGTTCTTCTGCACCCCAGTCTCCAACCTCTACTCTCTGTAACACTCGTTCTGCACTTCACTCTCCAACCTCTGCTCTCTGTTGGATCCTTCTCAAACCTAGTCTCCAAACTCTGCTCTCTGTAACAGTCCTTCTGCAAACCAGTCTCCAACCTCTGCTCTCTGCAACAATCCTTTTTAACCCCAGTCTCCAACCTCTGCTCTCTGCAACAGTCCTTCTGCACCCCAGTCTCCAACAACTGCTCTCTTCAACAGTGCTTCTGCACCTCAGTCTGAAAACTCTGCTGTATTCAACGAACTTTCTGCACCCCAGTCTCCTACCTCTGCTGCCTGTAACAGTCCTTCTGCACCTAATTCTTCTAACTCTGCTCTCTGTAAAATACTTCTGAAACCCAGTCTTTAAACTCTGCACTATGTAACCGTCCTTCTGCACAACAGTCTCCAAAATGTGTTCGCTGTAACAAGACTTGTGCAACCCAGTGTCAAAAATCTGCTCTCTGTAACAGGCGTTCTACACCGGAGTCCCCAAAATCTTCTCTCTGCAACCATTGTTTTCCATACCAGTTTCCAACCTCTGCTCTCTGCAACAGTCTTTTTGCACCACAGACTCC
Source organism: Ictidomys tridecemlineatus (assembly GCF_052094955.1). NCBI lineage: Eukaryota > Metazoa > Chordata > Mammalia > Rodentia > Sciuridae > Ictidomys > Ictidomys tridecemlineatus. The sequence goes on from NW_027522661.1 coordinate 231,421, forward strand.
AACCTCTGCGCTCTGTAATATCCATCTGAACCCCAATCTCCAACATCTGATCTCTGTAACAGTCCTTCTGCACCCCAGTCTTCAACCTCTACTCTCTGTAACAGTCCTTCTGAACCTCAGTCTCCAACATCTGCTAACTTAAACAGTCCTTCTGCACCACATTCTCCTAACTCTGCTCTCTGCAACAGTCCTTCTGCACCCCAGTCTCCAACATCTGCTCTCTGCAACAGTACTTCTACACTCCAGTTTCCAAACTCTGCTTCCTGCAACGATCCTTCTGGACCCCAGTCTCCAACGTCTGCTCTCTGCAGAGTCCTTCTGCACCAGAGTCTCCAACCTCTGATCTCTGTAACAATCTTTCTGCACCTCAGTCTTCAAACTATGTTCTCTGCAATGGTCCTTCTGCAAATCAGTCTCCAACCTCTACTCTCTGTAACAGTCTTTCTACACCTCAGTCTGCTACCTCTGCTCTCTCTAAGATTATTTTTCTCTCTGTAACAGTGCTTCTGCACACCAGTCTCCAACATCTGCTCTCTGCAACAGTCCTTCTGCCTGTCACTCTTAAAACTCTGCTCTCTGCAAAGACCCTTCTGCACCCCAGTCTCCTACTTCTGCTCTCTGTAACAGTCCTTTGCACCTCATTCTCCTAACTCTGCTCTCTGTAAGATCCTTCTACAACCCAGTCTTTAAACTCTGCACTCTGTAACTGGACTTCTGAAAGCCAGTCTCCAATCTCTGCTCTCTGAAACAGGCCTTCTGCACCCCATTCTCCAACCTCTTCTCTCTGCAACGATTATTCTCCACCCTAGTCTCCGACCTCTGCTCTCTGCAAAAGTCCTTTTGCACTCCAGTCTCCAAACTCTGCTCTCTGTTAGATCCATCTGAACCCCAGTCTCCAACCTCTGCTCTCTGTAACAGTATTTCTGCACCCCAGTCTCCAACATATGCTCTCTGCAACATTGCTTTGCAGCACAGTCTCCAACATCTGCTCTCTGCAACAGTCCATCTGCAGCCCAGTCTCCAACCTCTGCTTTCTGCTACAGTCCTTCTGCAGCCAAATCTCAAACCTCTGCTCTCTGCAACAGTCCTTCTGCACCTCAGTCTCCTACCTCTGCTCTCTGTAACAGTCCTTCTGGACTCCAGTCTCCAACCTCTGCTCTCTGCAACAGTTCTTCTGCACTGCAGTCTCCAACCTCTACTCTCTGTAACTGTACTTCTGCACCCCACTCCTCAAACTCTGCTCTCTGAAACAATCCTTATGCACCCCAGTCTCAGACCTCTGCTCTCTAGAAGAGTCCTTCTGCACCACAGTCTCCAAAATCTGCTCTTTGTAAGATCCTTCTGCACTCCAGTTTCTGAATTCTGCTCTCTGTAACATTTCTTCTCCAAACCAGTCTTTAACATCTGCTCTCTGCAAGTGTCCTGCAGCACCCCAGTCTCCAACCTCTGTCCTCTGAAACAGTCCTTCTTCTCCCCAGTCTTCAACATCTGTAACACTCCTTCGGGAACCCAGTCTCCAAACTTTGCTTTCTGTATCAGTCTTTCTGAACACCAGTCTCAAAACTCTGCTCTCTGTATCTATCCTTCTGCACCTCAGTCTCCAACCTGTGCTCTCTGTAACATTCCATCTACACCCCAGTCTCAAACCTCTTCTCTCTGTAACAGGTTTGCTATACCCCAGTCTCCAAACTCTGGTCTTTGTAACGGTCCTTCTGCACCCCAATTTCCAACCTCTGCTCTCTGTAAGGGTACTTCTGCACCCGAGTCTCCAACCTCTGTTTTCTGTATCAGTCCTTCTGCACCCCAGTCTGCAACCTCTGCTCTCTGTACCAATCCTTCTGCACCTCAGTTTCCAACCTCTGCTCTCTACAACGGTCTTTCTGCACCTGAGTCTCCAACTTCTACTCTCTGTAACAGTGCTTATGCACCTAAGTCTCCAACCTCTGTTCTCTGTAAGATCCTTCTGCAACCCAGTCTCCAATCTCTGCTCTCTATAACAGTCCTTCTGCACCCCAGTCTCCAAAATATCCTCTTTGTAACAGGCCTTCTAGACACCAGTCTCCCAACTCTGCTCTCCATAGCAGGACTTCTGCACCCCAGTCTCCATAATCTGCTCACTGCAACGATCCTTCTGCACCCGAGTCTCCAACCTCTGCTCTCTGCAATCATCCTAATGCACTCCAGTCTCCAACCTCTGATCTCTGCAACAATCTATCTGCACCTCAGTCTCCAATTCTGCTCTCGGTAAGATGCTTCTGCACCCCTGTATCCAACCTCTGCTCTCTGTAACAGTCCTTCTGTATCCGAGTCTCCAACCTCTGCTCTCTGAAACAGGACTTCCGCACCTCAGTTTCAAACCTCTGCTCTCTGCTCTCTGCAACAGTCCTTTTCCACCCTAGTCTCAAACCTCTGTTCTCTACAACAGTCCTTCTGCACACTAGTTACCAACATCTGCTCTCTGAAACAGTCCTTCTGCACCTCAGTCTTAAAACTCTGCTCTCTGCAACGACCCTGCTGCACCCCAGTCTCCTACCTCGGCTCTCTGTAACAGCCCTTCTGCACCTCAGTCTCCCAACTCTGCTCTCAGTAAGATCCTTCTGCAACCCAGTCTTTAAACTCTGCACTTTGTACCTTTCCTTCTGCACAACAGTCTCCAACTTCTGCTTTCTGTAATAGGACTTCTGCAACCCAGTCTCCAACCTCTGCTCTCTGTAACAGGCCTTCTGTACCCTAGTCTCCAACCTCTTCTCTCTGCAACGATTCTTTTCCACCCAAGTCTTCAACATCTGCTCTCTGCAACTGTTCTTTTGCACCCCAGTCTGCAAACTCTGCTCTCTGTAACATCCATCTAAACCCCAGTCTCCAAACTCTGCTCTGTGTAACAGTCTTACTGCACCCCAGTCTCCAAACGCTGCTCTCTGTAACAGTCCTTCCGCACCTCACTCTACAATCCCTGCTGTCTGTAACAATCCTTCTGCACCCCAGTCTCTAAAATCTGCTCTCTGCAACAGTCCTTCTCCACCCCAGTCTTCAACATCTGCTCTCTGCAGAAGTCCTTCTGCACCCCAGTCTCCAAACTCTGCTCTCTGCAATGAACCTTCTGGACCACAATCTCCAACGTCTGCTCTCTGCAACAGTCCTTCTGCAATACAGTCTCCAACCTCTGCTCTCTGTAAGATCCTTCTGCACTCCAGTTTTCAAACTCTGCTCTCTGTAAAATTTCTTCTCCACCCCAGTCTCAAACCTCTGTACTCTGCAACAGTCCTTCTGCTCCCCAGTCTCCGAGATCTGCTCTCTGTAACAGACCTTATGTATCGCAGTTTCCAACATCTGCTCTCTGTAACAGTCCTTCTGCAACCCAGTCTCCAACCTCTGCTTTTTAAATCAGTCCTTCTGAACCCCAGTCTCCAACCTCTGCTCTTTCTATCTATCCTTCTGCACCTCAGTCTTCAACCTGTGCTTTCTGTAACAGTCCTTCTGCACACCAGTCTCTAACCTCTGCTCTCTGTAACAGTCCTTCTATCCCAAAGTCTCCAACCTCTGCTCTCTCTAACGGTCCTTCTGCACCCCAATTTCCAACCTCTGCTTTCTGTAACAGTCCTTCTGCACGTCAGTCTCTAAACTCTGCTCTCTGTAACACTCCTTCTACACCTCAGTCTCCAACTTCTGCTCTCTGTAACAGTACTTCTGCACCTCAGTCTGAAACCTCTGCTCTCCACGATTCTTCTGCACCCCAGTCTCCAACCACTGCTCTCTGTAACAGTCCACCTGCACTTCAGTCGCCAAAATCTGCTCTCTGTAAATTCCTTCAGCAAACCAGACTCCAAACTCTGCTCTCTGTAACAGTTTTTCTGCACCCCAGTCTCAAAACTCTCCTCTCTTTAACAGGCCTTCTGCATTCCAGTCTCGAAATCTGCTCTCTATAGCAGGCCTTCGGCACCCCACTCTCCATCCTCTGCTCTCTGAAACGATCCTTCTGAAGCCCAGTCTCCAAACTTTGCTCTATGCAATGATAATACTGCACCCCAGTCTCCAACCTCTGATTTCTGCAACAGTCCTTCTGCACCTCAGTTTTCAAATTCTGCTCTCTGTAAGATCCTTCTGCACCCCTGTCTCCAACCTCTGCTCTCTGTAACAGTCAATCTGCACCCCAGTCTCCAAACTCTGCTCTCTGCAACAGTCCTTCTTCACCCTAGTTACCAACATCTGCTCTCTGCTACAGTACTTCTGCAACCCAGTCTTCAACCACTGCTCTCTGTAACAGTCCTCCTGTACTGCAGTAACCAACCTCTGCTCTCTGTAATGTTCTTTCTACACCCCAGACTCCAATCTCTGCTTTCTGTATCAGTTCTTCTGTACCCCAGTTTCCAACCTCTGCTCTTTGTTAGAGTCCTTCTGCACCTCAGTCTCCAACCTGTGATCTCTGCAACAGTCCTTCTGCAACTCAGTCTCCAAATTCTGCTCTCTGTAAGAGTCCTTCTGCATCCCAGTCTCCAACCTCTGCTCTCGGTAACAGTCCTCAACCGCAGTCTCCAAACTCTGCTCTCTTTAACCGTCCTTCTGCACGCCAATTAACAACCTCGGCTTCCTGGAACAGTCCTTCTACACCTCAGTCTCCAAACTATGCTCTCTGTAACATTCCTCTACACCTCAGTCTCAAACCTCTGCTCTCTGTAACAGTCCTTCTGAACCTCAGTCTGAAACCACTGCTGTCTGCATGATACTTCTGCAGACCAGTCTCCAACCACTGCTCTTTGTAACAGTACACCTGCACATCAGTTTCTAACCTCTGCTCTCTGTAAGATCCTTCAGCAACCCAGTCTCAAAACTCTGTTCCCTATAACAGTCTTTCTGCACCCCAGTCTCCAACATCTCCTCTCTGTAAGAGGCCTTCTGCACGCCAGTCTCCAAACGCTGCTCTCTGCAATGATCCTTCTGCATCCCAAACTCCAACCTCTTCTCTCTGCAATGATCCTACTGCACCCCGTCTCCAACCTCTTATCTCTGCAACAGTCCTTCTGCACCTCAGTCTCTAACTTCTGTTCTTTGTAACAGGACTTCTGCAACCCAGTCTCCAGCCTCTGCTCTGTGTAACAGGCCTTCTGCACCCCAGTCTCCAACCTCTTCTCTCTGCAACGATTCTTCATCACCCCAGTCTCAAACATCTGCTCTCTGCAACAGTCCTTTTACACCCCAGTCTCCAAACTCTGCTCTTTGTAAGATCCATCTGAACCCCAGTCTCCAACCTCAGCTCTCTGTAACAGTCCTTCTACATCCCAGTCTCCCAACTCTGCTCTCTGTAACAGACCTTTTGCACCTCATTCTCCAACCTATTCTCTCTGCAACAGTCTTTCTGCTTCCCAGTCTCCGAGACCTGCTCTCTGTAACAGTCCTTCTGTACCGCAGTGTCCAACCTCTGCTCTCTGTTTTGCTTCCTCTACACCCCTGTCTCCAAACTCTACTTTCTGTATCAGCCTGTCTGAACCCCAGTCTCCAAACTCTGTTCTCTGTATCCATCCTTCTGCACCTCAGTCTCCAACTTGTGTTCTCTGTAAGAGTCCCTCTGCATCCCAGTCTCAAACCTCTGCTCTCAGTAACAGTCCTAAACCTCAGTCTCCAAACTCTGCTCTCTTTAATGGTTCTTCTGCAAGCCAATTTCCAACCTCTGCTCCTGTAACAGTCCTTCTACACCTCAATCTCCAAACTATGCTCTCTGTAAAAGTCATTCTACACCTCAGTCTTCAACCTCTGCTCTCTTTAAAGGTTCTTCTGAACCTCAGTCTGAAACCTCTGCTCTCTGCATGATCCTTCTGCACCCCAGTCTCCAACCACTGCTCTCTGTAACAGTACACCTGCACATCAGTCTCTAACCTCTGCTCTCTGTAAAATCCTTTAGCAACCCAGTCTCCAAACTCTCCTTTCTGTAGCAGGCCTTCTGCACTCCAGTGTCCAAACTCTGCTCTCTGCAATGATCCTTCTGCATTCCAATCTCCAACCTCTGCTCTCTGCAATGATCCTACTTCACCTCAGTCTCCAACCTCTGATCTCTGCAACAGTCCTTCTGCACCTCAGTCTCTAACTTCTGCTTTCTGTAAGATCCTTCTGCACCCCTGTCTCCAAGCTTTGCTATTTGAAACGATCCTTCTGCACCCATGTCTCCAACCTCTGTTCTATGTAACAGGACTTCTGCACCTCAGTCTCCAACCTCTGCTCTCTGCAACAGTCCTTCTGCACCCCAGTCTCTAAATTCTGCTCTCTGCAACAGTCCTTCTGTACTGCATTTTCCAACCTCTACACTCTGTAACATTCTTTCTGCACCCCGTACTAGAGTCTTTGCTTTCTGTATCATTCCTTCTGTACCCCAGTCTCTAACTTCTGCTCTAAGTGTCCTTCTGCACCTTAGTCTCTAACCTCTGCTCTCTGCAACACTCCTTCTGCACCCGAATCTCCAAACTCTGAATTATGTATCAGTCATTCTGCACACTAGCCTCCAAACTCTACTCTCTGTAACAGTCTTTCTGCACCTCAGAATCCAACCTCTGTACTCTGCAAAAGTACTTCTCTGCCCCAATCTCCAACCTCTCCTGTCTGAAATAGTCTTTCTGTACTTCAGTGTCAAAACTCTGATCTCTGTAGGATCCTTCTGAAACCCAGTCTCCAACCTCTGCTTTCTGCAATGGTCCTTCTGCACTCCAGTCTCCAACCTCTGTTCTATGTAACAGGACTTCTTCACCTCAGTCTCCAACCTCTGCTCTCTGCAACAGTCCTTCTGCACCCCAGTCTCTAAATTCTGCTCTCTGCAACAGTCCTTCTGTACTGCATTCTCCAACCTCTACTCTCTGTAACGTTCTTTCTGCACCCCATACTAGAGTCTCTGCTTTCTGTATCAGTCTTTCTGCACCCCAGTCTCTAACTTCTGCTCTAACTGTCCTTCTGCACCTTAGTCTCCAACCTCTGCTCTCTGCAACACTCCTTCTGCACCCGAATCTCCAAACTCTGCATTATGTATCAGTCATTCTGCACACCAGCCTCCAACCTCTGCTCTCTGTAACAGTCTTTCTGCACCTCAGAATCCAACCTCTGTACTCTGCAAAAGTACTATTCCGCCCCAATCTCCAACCTCTCCTGTCTGCAACAGTCCTTCTGCACTTCAGTGTCCAAACTCTGCTCTCTGTAGGATCCTTCTGAAACCCAGTCTCCAACCTCTGCTTTCTGCAATGGTCCTTCTGCACCTCAGACTCCAACGTTTGTTCTCTGCAACAGTTCTTCTACACCGCAGTCTCCATACTCTGCTCGCACCAACGATCCTTCTGCACCCAAGTCTCCAACATCTGCTCTCTGCAACTGTCCTTCTCCACCCCAGACTCCAAACTCTGCTCTCTGCAACAGTCCTTCTGCACCCCAGTCTCCAACCTCTGCTTTCTGTATCAGTCCTTCTGCACCCGAGTCTCCATCCTCTGATTTCTTTACAGTCCTTCTTCACCTCAGTCTCCAAACTCTGCTTTCTGCAACCGTCCTTCTGCACCCCAGTCTCCAACCTCTGCTCTCTGCTACACTTCTTCTGTACCTCAGTCTTAAAACTCTGCTCTTTGCAATTATCCTTCTGCACCCAAGTCTTAAACCTCTGCTCTCTATAAGAATCTTTCTGTACCTCAGTCTCCAATCTCTGCTCTATGCAACAGTCCGTCTGCACACAAGTCTCCAACATCTGCTCTCTTAAACAGTCCTTCTACACCCCAGTCTCCAACATCTGCTCTCTGCAATAGTCCTTCTACACCCCAGTCTCCATACTCTGCTCCCACCAACTATTCTTCTGCACCCCAGTCTCCATCGACTTCTCTCTGAAAAAGTCCTTCTACACCGCAGTCTCAAAACTCTGCTCTCTGCAACAGTCCTTCTACACCCCAGTCTCCATACTCTGCTCACCCAATGATCCTTCAGCACCCCAGTCTCCAACCTCTGGTCTCTACATCAGTTCTTTTGCACCCCAGTCTCCAACCTCTGCTCTCTGTAACAGTCCTTCTGTACCTCAGTCTCCAACTGCTTTTCTCTGTAAGGGTCCTTATGCACCCCAGTATCCAACCTCTTCTTTGTCTATCATTCGTTTTGCACCACAGTCTCAAAACTCTGCCCTCTATAACAGTCCTTCTGCAACTCAGTCTGCAACCTCTGCTCTCTGCAACAGTCCTTCTGCAACCCAGTCTCCAACATTTGCTCTCTGCAACAGTCCTTCTCCACCCCAGTCTCCAACCTCTGCTCTCTGTAACAGTCCTTCTTTACCTCAGTCTCCAACCGCTTTTCTCCGTAAGGATCCTTATGCACCCCAGTATCCAACCTCTTCTTTGTCTATCATTCGTTTTGCACCACAGTCTCAAAACTCTGCCCTCTGTAAAAGACCTTCTGCACCCCAGTCTCCAAGCTCTGCTCTCTGTATCAGTCCTTCTGCACCCCAGTCTCCAACCTCTGCTCCCTGCCAGGATCCCTCTGCACCCCAGTCTCCAACACCTGCTCGCTGCAACAGTCCTTGTGCACCCTAATCTTCAACATCTTCTCTCTGCAACAGTTCTTCTGTACCTCAGTCTGAAAACTCTGCTCTCTTCAATAATCCTTCTGCACCCGAGTCTCCAACCTCTTCTCTCTGTAACAGTCCTTCTGTACCTTAGTCTTCAACTTCTGCTCTGTATCAGGCCTCCACCCCTGTCTCCCACATCTGCTCTCTGTAACAGTCCTTCTTCACCTCAGTCTTCAAACTCTGCTCTGTGTAACAGTCCTTCTGCACCCCAGTGTCCAACCTCTGCTATCTGCAAGGATCCTTCTGAATCCCAGTTTCCAACATCTGCTCTCTGTAACAGTCCTTCTGCACCCAGATCTCAAACATCTGATCTCTACAACAGTCCTTCTGCACCTCAGTCTGGAAACTCTGCTGTCTCCAACTATTCTTCTGCACCTCAGTCTGAAAACTCTGCTCCACTTAAGATCCTTCTGCAACCCAGTCTTCAAACTCTGCTCTCTGTAACAGGCCTTCTGCACCCTAGTCTCCAAACTCTGCTCTCTGTATCAGTCCTTCTGCACCCCAGTCGCAAACCTCTGCTCTTTGAACGAGTCTTTCTGCAGCTCAGTCTCCTACATCTGCTCTCTTCAACAGTCCGTCAGCACCCAAGATTCCAACTTCTGGTTTCTGCAACAGTCCTTCTACAACCTGGTCTCCAACCTCTGGTATCTGCAACATTCCTTCTGCACCACAGTCTCCAAACTCTGCTCTCTGTAACAGTCCCTCTGCACCTCACTCTACAACATCTGCTCTCTGTAAGTTCCTTCTGCAACCCGGTCTCCAAACTCTGCATTCTGTAACAGTCCTTCTGTACGCCTTCTCACATCTCTCCTATCCGTAACAGGCCTTCTTCACCACAGTCTCCAAAGTCTGTTCTCTATAACAATACTACTACACCCCAGTCTCCAACCTCTGCTCTCTGTAACACTCCAACTGCACCTCTGTCTACAATCTCTACTCTCTGTAAGATCCTTCCACAACCTTGTCTAAAAACTCTTCTCTCTGTAACAGTCCTTCTTCACCTCACTCTCCAAACTCTTTTCCTTGCAACACTCCTTCTGCACCCCAGTCGCCAACCTCTACTCTCTGTAACAGTCCTTCTGTACTGCAGTCTTTAAACTCTTCTCTCTGTAACGGTCCTTCTGCACCGCAGTCTCCAAAATCTACTTTCTGTATCAGTCTTTCTGCACCCCAGTCTACAACGTCTGCTCTCTGTAACAGTCCTTCTTCACCTTATATCCAAACTCTGCTATCTGCGACAGTCTTTATGTACCCCAGTATCCAACCTCGGCTGTGTGCAAAATTCCTTCTGCACCCCAGTCTGCAACGTGTGTTCTGTGTAACAGTCCTTCTGCAGCCCAGTCTCCAATCTGCTCTCTGCAACGATCCTTGTGTACCTCAGTCTTAAACCTCTGCTCTATGAAAGAGTCCATTTGCACCCCAGACTCCGACATATGCTCTCTTAACAATCCTTCTGCACCCCAGTCTCCAACATCTGCTCTCTGCAACAGTCCTTCTGCACCCCAGGGTCCAAACTCTGCTCTCTGAAAGATCCTTCTGACCCCAGTTTCCCATGTCTGCTCTCTGTAATATTCCATCTCCACGCTAGTCTCCAACCTCTGCTTTCTGCAATAGTCCTACTGCACCCCAGTCTCCAACCTCTGTACTTTGCAACACTCATTCTGCTCCCCAGTCTCAGAAATCTGCTCTCTGTAACACTCCTTCTGCACCTCAGTCTCCAACCTCTGCTCTCTACAAAAGTTCTTCTGCACCCCGTTCTCCAACTTCTGCTCTCTGCAACAGTCCTTCTGAACAAAAGTATCCAACATCTGCTCTCTGAAAAACTCCTTGTGTAGCCTAGTCTCCAACCTCTGCCTCTGCAACAGTCCTTCTGTACTGCAGTCTTCAACTTCTGCTATCTGCAACGAACCTTCTGTACCCCAGTCTCCAACATCTGCTCTCTGAAAAAGTCCTTATGCAACTCAGTCTGAAAGTTTTGCTGTCTCCAACAATCTTTCTGAACCGCAGACTTCAGCATCTGCTATCTGTAACAGTAGTTCTGCACCTCAGTCTCCAAACTCTGCTCTATGTAAGATCCTTTTGCAACAGTCTCCAAAATTTGCTCCCTGTAACAGTCCTTCTGCACCTCAGTCTCCAACCTCTGCTCTCTGTAACAGTCGATCTACACCTCAGCCTGAAACCTCTTCTCTCTGCACGATCCATCAGAATCCCAGTCTCCAACCACTGCTCTCTGTAACAGTCCTCCTGCACCTCAATCTCCAAACTCTGCTCTTTGTAAGATACTTCTGCCACCCAGTCTCCTAACTCTGCTATCTATAACACTCCTTCTTCATCCCAGCCTTCAACCTCTGCTCTTTTTAATAGGCCTTCAGCACCCCACTCTCCAAAATCTTCTCTCTGCAACGATCATTCTACACCTCAGTCTTCAACATCTGCTCACTCTTAGATCCTTCTGCAACCCAGTCTCCAAACTCTGCACTCTCTAACACTCCTTCTGCACCACTCCTCCAAACTCTTTTCTCTGTAACAGGCCTTCTGAACCCCAGTCTCCACAGTCTGTTCTCTACAACAAGCCTTCTGCACCTCAGTCTCCAACCTCTGCTTGCTGCAACAGTCCTTCTGCACCCCAGTCTCCAAACTGTGGTCTCGGCAACAGTCCTTCTTTACCTCAACCTTAAAACGCTGTTCTCTGATATGATCTTTTTGCACCTCAGTCTCTATAATCTACTCTCTGTAACAGTCTTTCTGAACCTGGGTCCCCAACATCTGGTCTCTGTTAGATCCTTCTTCAACCCAGTCTCCAAACTCTGTGATCTGTAACAGTTTTTCTGGAGCCCTTCTCCACACTCTGCTCTCCATAACAGGCTTTCTGCACCCCAGTCTCCAACCTCTGCTCTCTGTAACAGTCTTTTTGCACCTCAGTCTCTAACCTCTGCTCTCTGCAACGATCCTTTTGCGCCCTAGTCTCCAACGTCTCCTCTCCTCAACAGTCCTTCTGCACCTAAGTCTCCAAATTCTGCTCTCTGAAACAGTCCTTCTTCACCCAAGTATCCAAACTCTGCTCTCTGCAACAGTTCTTCTACACCCCAGTCTTCAAACTCTGCTCTGTGTAACAGTCCTTCTGCATCCCAGTCTCCAACCTCTGCTCTCTGTAACAATACTTCCGCACCCCAGTCTCCAAACTCTGCTCTCTGTAACAGTTCTTTTGCACTATATACTCCAACCTGTGCTCTCTGTTACAGTCTTTCTATACCGCAGTCTCCAACCTCTGCTCTCTGTAACGGTCCCTCTGTACCACTATTTCCAAGCTCTGCTTTCTGTAACAGTCCGTCTGAGCCTCAGTCACCAAACTCTGCTCTCTGTAACAGTCCTGCTGCACTTCAGTCTTCAACCTCTGCTCTCTGTTACAGTCCTTCTGCACCTCAGTCTGAAACCTCTGCTCTCTGCACTATCGTCCTGCACCACAGTCACCAACCATTGCTCTCTGTAAGATCCTTTTGCAACTCAGCCTCATAACTCTGCTCTCTATAACAGTCCTTCTGCAACCAAGTCTCAAACCTCTGCTCTCTGTAGCAGGCCTTATGCACCCCAGTCTCCAAACTCTTCTCTCTGCAACAGTCCTTTTGCACCCCAGTCTCCAACGTCTCTGCTCCTTAACACTCCTCCTGAACTGCAGTCTCCAACCTCTTTTCTCTGTAAGTTCTTTCTGCACCCCAGTTTCCAAACTCTGCTCACTGTAACATTCCTTCGCCAACCCAGTCTACAAACTCTGGTTTCTTAAACGGTCCTGCTGCAACCAAGTCTCCAAAATCTGTTCACTGCATTAGTCCTTCTACTCCCCAGTCTCCAACCTCTGCTCTCTGTAACACTCATTCTGTATCGCAGTCTCCAAACTCTGCTCTCTGTAACGGTCCTTCTGCACCCCAGGCTCAAACCTCTGCTTTCTGTATAAGTCCTTCTGAACCACGGTTTCCAAACTCTGCTCTCTGTAACAGTCCTTCTGCACCTCTGTCTCCAAACTCTGAACTCTGCAACCTTACTTCTGCACCCCATTCTCTAACATCTGCTCTCTGTAACGGTCCTTCTGCACCCCAGTCTCAAACCTCTGCTTTCTGTATAAGTCCTTCTGTACCACAGTCTCCAACCTCTGCTCTCTGTAACGGTCTTTCTGCACCCCAGCCTCAACATCTGCTTTCTGTATCAGTAATTCTTCACCCCAGTCTCCAAACTCTGCTCTATGCAACAGTACTTCTGAACCCCAAACTCCAAAATCTGCACTCTAAAACAGTTCTTCTATAAAGCATTCTTCAACCTCTGCTCTCTGTAAGATTCCTCCTTTATTTTAGTCTCCGAACTCTGCTGTCTGCAACGGTCCTTCTGCACCCCAGTCTCCAACCTCTGCTTTCTGTATCAGTCATTCTGAACACCAGTCTCCAACCTCTGCTCTCTGTAACAGTCCTTCTGCAACTTAGTTTCCAAATTCTGCTCTCTGCAACAGTCCTGCTTCACCCAAGTCTCCAATACCTGCTCCCTGCAACAGTCCTTCTTCACCCCATTCTCCAAACTCTGCTATCTGCAACAGTCCTTCTGCACCCCAGTCTCCAAACTCTACTCTCTGTAACAGTGCTTCTGCACCTCAGTCTCCAACCTCTGCTCTCTGTAAGGTCCTTCTGTATTCCAGTCTCCAAACTCTTCCCTATTTAACAGTCATTCTGCATCCCTTCACCAAACTCTGCTCTCTGTAACAGGCCCTCTGCACCGCAGTCTTTAACCTCTGTTCTCTGTAACAGTCTTTCTGCACCCCAGTCTCAAACCTCTGCTCTCTACAAAGATCCTTTTGCACACCAGTCTTCAACATCTGTAATCTCCAACAGTCTTTCTGTACCTCAGTCTGAAAACTCAGTTCTCTGCAACTATCATTCTGCAACCCAGTCTCCAAACTCTGCTCTCTGTAACAGTCCTGTTACACCTCAGTCTCCAACCTCTGCTCTCTGTAAGATCCTTCTGCAACCCTGTCTCCAAACTCTGCTCTCTGTAACAGTCCTTCTGCACCCCAGTCTTTAACCTCTGCTCTCTGTCACAGTCTTTCTAAACCCCAGTTTCCAACCTCTGCTCTCTGCAACAGTCCTTCTGCACCCCAGTATCCAACTTCTTTTCTCTGTAACAATCCTTCTGCACATCAGTTCCCAAACACTGACCTCTGCAATGGTTTTACTGTACCCCAATCTATAGCCTCTGCTCTCGGCAACGATCATTTTGCACCCCAGTCTCCAACATCTGCTCTCTGCAACAGTCCTTCTGTACATCAGTCTGAAAACTCTGCTCTTTGCAAGTCTCCTTGTGCACCACAGTCTCTAAACTCTGCTTTCTGAAAGAGTTATTCTGCAACTCAGTCTCCAACCTCTGCTCTCTGTAACAGTCCTTCTGCACCACAGTCTCCAACATCTGCTCTCTGTAAGATCCTTCTACACCCCAGTTTCCTAACTCTGCTCTCTGTAACATTCCTTTTCCACCCCAGTCTCCAACCTCTGCTCTCTGCAATGGTCTTTGTGCACGACAGTCTCCAACCTCTGTTCTTGGCAACAGTCCTTCTTCACCCCATTCTCCAAACTCTGTTCTAGGTATCATTTCTTCTGAACCTCAGGCTCCAACCTCTGCTTTATGTAAGATCATTCTGCAACCCAGTCTCCAAACTCTGCTCTCTTTTACAGTCCTTCTACACCCCAGTCTCAAACCTCTGCTCTGTGCAAGAGTTCCTCTGAAATGAGTCTCCAACCTCTTCTCTCTGAAAGAACATTCTGCACCCCAGTCTCCAAACTCTGATCTCCGTAAAATTCCTTCTTCACCCCAGTCTGCAACCTCTGCTCACTGTAACAATTTTTCTGCACCTCAGTCTCCAACATCTGCTCTGTGCAACGGTCCTTCTGCACCCAATTCTCCAACCTCTGTTGTCTGCAAGAGTCCTTCAGGATGTCAGTCTCCAGCCTCTGCTCACTGCAAGAATCCTTCTGCACCCCAGTCTCCAACCATTGCTCTCAGTAACATTTTTTCTGCACCTCAGTCTCCAACCTCTGCTCTATGTAAGATCCTTCTGCCACCCAGTCTCCAATCTTTGCTCTCTGTAACAGTCCTTCTGCACCCCAGTCTCCAACCTCTGATTTGTGCAACAGTTTCTCTGTACCCCACTCTCCAACCTCTGCTCTCTGTAAGATCCTTCTGCACCCCAATCTCCAAACACTGATTTCTGTAACAGTCCTTTTTCACCCCAGTCTTCAACCTCTGCTCTATGCAAAATTTCTTCTGCACCCCAGTCTCCAACTTCAGCTCTCTGCAACAGTTCTTCTGCACCCCAGTCTTTAACATCTACTCTCTGAAACAGTCCTTCTGCATCCCATTCTCCAACCACTGCACTCTGCAACAGTCTTTCTCTACCCTGGTCTCCAAACTCTGCTTTCTGTAACAGTCCTTCTGTACTTCCGTCTCCAACCTCTGCTCTCTGTATGGTTCATTCAGGACCCAAGACTCCAACCTCTGCTTTCTGTATCAGTCTTTCTGCACCCCAGTCTCCAACCTCTGCTCTCTGTAACAGTCCTTCTGCATCTCAGTCTTTAACATCTGCTCTCTATAACAGTCCTTCTGCACCCCAGTCTCCAAAATCTGCTCTCTGCAACAGTCCTTCTACACTCCAGTCTTCAACATCTGCTCTGTGTAACAGTCCTTTTGCAACCCAGTTTCTAATCTCCGCTCTCTGCAAAGATTTTTCTGCATCCCAGTTTCCAACATCTGCTCTCTGCAATCGTCCTTCTGCACCCAAGTCTCCAACCTCGGCTCTCTGCAATGATCCTTCTGCACACCAGTCTCCAACATCTGCTCTCTGCAATAATCCTACTGCACCCCAGTCGCCAATCTCTGCTCTCTGTAACAATCCTTCTGCACCGCAGTCTCCAAACTCTGCTCTACGTAATATTCTTCTGCAATCCAGTCTCCAAACACTGCTCTTTGTAACAGCCCTTCTGTACCAAGTC
The DNA here is from genome assembly GCF_052094955.1 of Ictidomys tridecemlineatus. NCBI lineage: Eukaryota > Metazoa > Chordata > Mammalia > Rodentia > Sciuridae > Ictidomys > Ictidomys tridecemlineatus. The sequence continues at coordinate 247,018 of NW_027522661.1, forward strand.
TCCAACCTCTGTTCTCTGTAACAGCCTTCTGCACCCCAGTCTTCAAACTTTGCTCTCTGTATCAGTCCTTCTGCACTCCAGTATCCAAACTCTGCTATCTTTAACAGTCTTTCTGCATCTCAGTCTCCTACCTCTACTCTCTACAACAGTTCTTCTGCACACAAGTCTCCAACGTCTGCACTCTGAAACAGTTCTTCTCCACTCCAGTCTTCAATCTCTGCTCTCTGTAACAGTCCTCCTGTATTGCAGTCTCCAAACTCTGCTGTCTGTAATGGTCCTTCTGCACCTCAGTTCCCAACCTCTGCTTCATGTATCAGTCCTTCTGCACCCCAGTCTCCAACCTCTACTATCTGCAACAGTCCTTCTGAACCTCTGTCTCCAAATTCTACTCTCTGCAAAAGTCCTTCTGCACCCATGTCTCCAACACCTGCTCTGTACAACATTCCTTCTTCACCCCAGTTTCCAACCTCTGCTATCTGCAACAGTCCTTCTGCACCCCACTCTCCAAACTCTGCTCTCTGCAACAGTCCTTCTACACTCCAGTCTTCAACCTCTGCTAACTGCAACAGTCCTTCTGCAACCCAGTTTCCAATCTCTGATCTCTGCAATGATTCTTCTGCATCCCAGTCTCCAACATCTGCTCTCTTCAACCGGCCTTCTGCACCCAGACTCCAACCTCTGATCTGTGCAAAGATCCTTCTGCACACCAGTCTCCAACCTCTGCTCTCTGCAATAATCCTACTTCATCCCAGTCGCCAACCTCTGCTCTCTGTAACAATCCTTCTGCACCACAGTCTTCAAACTCTGCTCTACGTAATATTCTTCTGCAACCCAGTCTCCAAACTCTGCTCTCTGTAACAGCCCTTCTGTACCCAGTCTCCAAACTCTGCTCTCTGTAACAGCCTTCTTCACCACAGTCTCCAAACTCTGATCTCTGTATCAGTCCTTCTGCACCCCAGTCTCCAAACTTTGCTCTCTTTAACAGTCTTTCTGCATCTCAGTCTCCTACCTCTACCATCTGCAATAGTTCTTCTGCACACTGGTCTCAAACGTCTGCATTCTGAAACAGTTCTTCTTCACTCCACTCTCCAACGTCTGCTCTCTGTAACAGTCCTCCTGTATTGCATTCTCCATACTCTGCTGTCTGTAATGGTCTTTCTACATCCTAGTCCCCAACCTCTGCTTTCTGTATCAGTCCTTTTGCACACCAGTCTCAAACCTCTGCTATCTGCAACAGTCTTCTGCACCTCAGTCTCCAAATTCTACTCTCTGCCAAAGTCCTTCTGCACCCATGTCTTCAACACCTGCTCCCTGCAACAGTCCTTCTTTACCCGAGTTTCCAACCTCTGCTATCTGCAACAGTCCTTCTGCACCCGAGTCTCCAAACTCTGCTCTCTGTAACAGTCCTTCTGCACCCAAATCTCCAACCTCTGCTCTCTGCAACAGTCCTTCTACACCCTAGTCTTCAACCTATGTTCTGTGTAACAGTCCTTCTGCACCCAAGTCTCTAATCTCTGCTCTCTGTAACAGTTCTTCTACACCATATTCTCCAACCTCTGCACTCTGTTACAATCTTTGTATACCGCAGTCTCCAAACTCTGCTCTCTGTAACCGTCCCTCTGCACACCAATTTCCAACCTCCGCTTTATGTAACAGTCCTTCTGCACCTCAGTAACCAAACTCTGCTCTCTGTAACCGTCTTTTTGCACCTCAGTCTCCATCCTCTGCTCTCTGTAACAGTCCTTCTGCACCTCAGTCTGAAACATCTGCTCTCTGCACGATCCTTCTGCACCCCAGACTCCAACAACTGCTCTCTGTAACAGTTGTCCTGCACCTCAGTCACCAACCTCTGCTATCTGTAAGATCCTTCTGCACCCCAGCCTCAAAACTCTGCTCTCTATAACCGTCCTTCTTCAACCCAGCCTCAAAGTCTGCTCTCTATAACAGTCCTTCTGCAACATAGTCTCCAACCTCTGCTCTCTTTAACGGTCCTTCTGAACCCCAGGCTCCCACCTCAGCTTTCTGTGTCATAATTCTTCACCCCAATCTCCAACGTCTTCTCTTTGTAACAGTCCTTGTGCATCTCAGTCTCCAACCTCTGCTCTCTGCAACCGTCCTTCTGCACCCCAGTTTCCAACCTCTGCTATCTTCAACGATTCTTCTGCACCTCAGTCTCCAACGTCAACTCTCCTTAACACTGCTTCTGCACCCCAGTCTTTAACCTCTGTTCTCTGTAAGGTTCTTCTGCACCCCAGTTTCCGAACTCTGCTCTCTGTAACATTCCATCTCCAACCCAGTCTCCAAACTCTGCTTTTTTTAATGGTCCTGCTGCAACCAAGTCTCCAACCTCTGTTCTCTGAAACAGTCCTTCTGCTTTCCAATTTCAAAAATCTGCTATCTGTAGCAGTCCTTCTGTACTGCAGTCTCCAACTTCTGCAGACTCTAATGGTCCTTCTGCACCCTAGTCTCCAACCTCTGATTTCTGTATCAGTTCTTCTGCACCACAATCTCCAAACTCTGCTCTCTGTTACAGTCCTTCTGCACCTCAGTCTCCAAACTCTGCTTTCTGTAAGATCCTTCTGCAACCAAGTCTCCAAACTCTGCTCTCCGTAACAGTCCTTCTGCACACCAGTCTCCAACCTCTGCTCTCTGCAACACTCATTCTGAACCTCACTCTTCAACATCTGCTCTCTGCAGCAGTCCTTCTGCACCTCAGTCTGAAAACTCTGCTCTCTGCAACGATCCTTGTGCACCCCAGTCTCCAAACTTTGCTTTCTGTAACAGTCTTTCTTCACCTCAGTCTCCAACTTCTGCTCTCTGTAACAGTTCTTCTGCACCCCAGTCTTTAACATCTACTCTGAAACAGTCTTTCTACACCCCTGTCCAAATGCAGAAGAATGAGACCTGAACTATCGCTCACCCTGCAAAAAATTAACTCAAAATGCATTAAAGACCCTGGCACTAGACCAGAAACTATGCAGTTTCTAGGAAAAAACAAATTCAATACTCCAACCTACAGGCAGAGGCAATGACTTTCTCAATAGGATGCCAAAGCCCAGGATATAACATCAAAAGTTAGCTAATAGGATGGCATCAAATTAAGAAGGTTCTGCAAAGCAAAGGAGACAATTAGAATATGAAGAGAGAACCTACGGAAAGGGAGAAAATCTTTATGAGGTGCTCTTCTAAAAGAGGATGAATATTCAGAATATTAATAAAGAACTCAAAAAACTTAACATCAAACCCACAATTATTAAATAACCCGATTATCAAATAACCCAATTACCAAATGGGAAACTAAATGAACTAAACAGACACGTCTTAGAAAAAAATATGTGAGTGGCCAACAAATATATGAAAATACTTGCACGTCAAGACTACCCTGAGATTTCATCTCACTTCAGTGACAAAGGCAACCACCAAGAATACAAACAGAAACCAGTGTGACAAGGAGAGAACTGGAGAGAAAGGAGCACTCTCACCCTGTTGATGGGCATGTAAATCAGCACCACCACCACGGAAATCGGGATGGAGGCTCCTCAGGAGTAGCCATGGACCACCCTGCGACCCAGCTCTACCTCTGCTTGGTATTTATCACAGCGGATCGAAGTCATCATACTATAATGACACATACATGCCCATGAACCAGCCGAGGTGACATCAGTGGACGAGTGGATAAAGAACATCTGCTATATACACACTGGAATTTCATTCAGCCATAAAGAAGAACGAAATTATGTCATGCTGGAAGATGGATGGATCTTCAGAACAGTAAGGGAAATAAGCAACTCAGAAAGTTAAGGGCCGTATGTTTTTCTTCTGTTAAAGCTAGAGGGGGAAAAGGAAAGAACGTTGGGAAGGGAGTCTCATCATTTAAGTTGAAGGAAGATCAGTAGAGTCAAGGCACCAGGGGAGGAGGTGAGGAAAAGGGAAATATTGGAATGATATTGGCTAAAGTTCACAGTTATTTTGTGTGCATGTTCAAATATGTGTCAGCAAATCCCACCATTATGGACCACTACAATGCACCAATGAAGTGTGAAAAGAAGAGTTTCACATTACATGGGACAGGCACTATTCTAGGAGGGTGCCCATTTTTTCCCATCTATAAATACCACGATCATTTACCACTGTCAAAAATCTCTACAGATTCAAATGTTCTGATCACTGCTGCACCACATGGCCTCTTCTACTTCAGGGTCCCCTTATTCTCACTGAAATCAGGGAGCCCGTTTCAACGATGCCATCTGTTAATGTCTTCCCAGGCTGCCGAGGACAGCGGCTGTGAGTTTCACAAGGATCTGGTGCTGCCTTCTGAACGCATGTCCACGAGGCCTTGGTGAAGGCTGGTACTCCAGGCCCTCCTCCAGATCCAGCTGTGAGGCCAGGGAAAGGGTAACATAACAAGCCATCCAACACCTTATTTATTTCTGATCACCATACTCTCCATTATTTCAGGATCATATTGGTCATTGAACTTAAGCAAACACTGAGTCCAGATTTCAGTCCATCAACCAAAGAGAGTCTAATAGCCACTCCCTGTGGCTCAGGAAAATCCTTGGCCCTAACATTTCTGGTGATTACGTCCCTGTGACTGCATTCAAGATGATCCAGCAATATGTCCTGACTTCTTTTGTCTAGAAGACTCAAACAAATTCTCTTATATATTCTTAAGGCTCCTATTAACAAAATACCGTAAAATATTTACCTTTTATTTTGGTGTGACCCTTATACTCTCCTGGCTATATTTTATACTCTTACCTGAGGCGTTCTAGAATCAGACCCCAATTAAGAGTCTGTTGACAATGTGGGATGATGGATGAGCATCTTAAAGATAATTGGGCTGGGGATGTGGCTCAAGCAGTAATGCGCTTGCCTGGCACGCATACAGCCCGGGTTTGATCCTCAGCACCACACACCAACAAAGATGTTGTTTCCGCCGAGAACTAGAAAATGAATATTAAAAATTCTCTCTCTCTCTTTCTCTCTCTCTCTCTCTCTTTCTCTCTCTCTCTCTCTCTCCCCTCTCCTCACCTCTCCTCTTTTCTCTCACTCTCTCTTAAAAAAAAAAAGACAACTGCCCAGGTAGAGTCACCATAGGGTCTTCAATTTAGGGAAAACTAGTGTCTTTGGGGGAGGAGGGGCTGCTTCTTATAGCAAAGTGGGTTAATGGAGATTTCAGGATTCAAGGCTCTGAGATTTGTCTAATTTCACTGGTATTTTGCCATTCTAATTAACAGGGTCTCAATCATTCCCTCATTAATGTCCTAATTGACATAAGAGAGACCTGGAGAAATTGTGGATTTATAATTTTCTTTGTACTTCTGCAATTTGGAGAATCAGATGTTTTATTCTGATATTAACCTTTATCAGTTTCCAGAGAGAAAATATTTCTGATGATCTGAACCTGACTTGAAGGAGGAATATAATGCTTGAACCTATCATTTTCTTTCTGTAAGTCTCCCACTCCAGTCAGTAACAGTAGTCTGTAGTCATGTTGTAATGTTCATTCCCACCCTGAAGGTTGATGGTGTTATTCAAAGCTCAGTTTTCCATAGACATTTGATTTCAGGCCAGGATAAATTAAAGTATCTGTTGGGTCATTGCATACCAGGAATTATCAGGTCTCTTTTCTAATGGGCTGTGACATTATCAACATATTCAATTCTCTCAGGTCAGACATCCAACCTACCTTCTCAGATCTGTTATCTAGAACCATCTCTGATGTAAACCACTATTGTGGTCAGTGCCACCGTGGTCAGATAGAGATGAAGAACGACTCTTGATATCTTAGAGTAGAGAAAGTTAATACAGAAAAAAGTTATAAAATTCTTGGGAGATCTGAAAGAAAAAATGAAAATAGGGCAGGTGACACTACTCCATATATGGAAACCCTAACTTCCCTGGAAATAGACACTCATTCCATGCTACTGTGACCCACATTCAGGAACAGCTGTCTAGGAGCCAGCACACACAGCTCCTGGCACCAAGGAGATTAGTTCCTGCCTCTACAGGGCTGGTTTGCTGCTGCTGCTATGGGATCCAAAAGAACCCGCTTTCTTCCTTTCTTTTCTTCCTCTCTGACTAGTGTTTGGCTGATCTTGACAGAACCTCCTAAAATTAAGGCCTGCAGGCAGGGGAGTGTGGGAAACGAGGTTCTTGTACTTTCTGTCCCTCTGGTGTGGGGAGAACAAAGAAGGAAAAAGATGGTGCTGAACACCCACACAAGGTGTCAGACACACTTGAACCTGAAAGTGGGAAAAGGGTGTTTGTGAAAAGACAGGAGAGAAAAGAGTATCAGAGATTTTAAAAGCCAGAGTTGGAGTTGAAGCTCCAGATACAGACTCTCTAACCAGGTGCCTACAAGTCCCTGGGAGGCACCTTTTTTCAGATAACTGTATACTCCAGTTTGAAGATTGGTCTAGACTTTGATCATGCAAAGGGATGCACACCCTCCAGCCAGCTTCCTCAGGGCACTCTGGACCTCGTTGCTTCTCAGGCTGTGAATGATGGGGCTCAAAAGGAGGCTCACCACACAGAAGAGCACAGAAACCAGGGTGTCCATGTCCAGCCTTCTCTGGGCCTGACATAGTGGAAGTTGGCTGTTCCATAGAAGACCACCACGACAGTGAGGGGGGACGCACAGGTAGAGTAGGCCTTTCTCCTGCCCTGGATAGAGGAAATCCCCAGGATGGCCGCCATGATGAGTGCGTAGGAGCCTGCAGTGAAGAGGCAGGGGCTCAGGCCCATGGTGGCACTGACCACTTGGAGCACAGACTCGTTCACAGAAGTGTCTCAGCAGGAGAGCTTCAGGAGCAATGGGGTGTCACAGAGAAAGTGGCTGAACTGGTGGGGCCCACACAGAGTGAGTGTGATGGCCAGCACCGTGTGTGTGACCAAATTCACCAGCCCACACAGCCAGGACCCAGTCACCAGGCCAACACAGACCTTCACACTCATGATGACTGGGTACTGAGGAGGACGGCAGGTGGACACACAGCAGTCATACTGGCCACACAGCCAGTAAGACGCCTTCTGTGCCAGCACTTGTCACCAAGAAGAAGATCTGAGAAAGGCAGCCCTCATAAAAAATGGCCTTCTTCTCCCAGAAGAAGTTCACAGGCAGTACTGGGAGGGTGGTGGATGTGTAGCAGATGTCCAAGAAGCTCAAATTGCTGAGGAAAAAGTACATTGGAGTGTGGAGAGCAGGACTGACCCTGGTGGCCACTATTATGAGCATGTTTGGTCAGGTAAATGACCAGAAAGAGCAGAAAGAACCAGCCCTGTAGGTTGGAGTGGTTGGAAAATCCCAAGAAGATGAATTAAGTGACAAATGATTAATTGCTCATTTCCAATGGTATCATAGCTACAAAACAGAGAAAAAGAGACCATGATGAGAATGGACTGAGAGCACCCCAAAAAGGCTTGTTAATCTGCAGCAACATGGCAAATAATATTGTATACAGAGATGCCTGGACTCTGGAAAGAGATGTATAGGAGTGACTTTAGAGAGAGCATAACTTCTCACAGACTTTTGCATGGGTACTCTTTTGTAAGAATAAATGGAGACTTGGTCAAAATGCAAAACCAGCTATAAACCCCTGTGTCTCATTGAATCTGCAGTATCTCCCTCCTAACACTGTGCTTCACTGTGATGAATTCTTTTTTGTATGTCTGTTATTTCACGTAATAAGTTTTCATTGTGGAAACATGAAGAAAATGTAGAAAGTTATCCAGAAGAATAGAACAGGTCTCAAAATCAAAGCTCTCTTTTCATTCATCCCATTCTACCTCTATCTATCTTTAAAATATCCAAAGCAAAATTTTCCAATATTGTTGTACTTTATTTAGTTGTTTTCCTTGTAATCTTAATTTTCTAACATTAAAGTAAGTTAATATCTCCCTTTTTATTGAACATAGAAACCTTCCATTCGATTTACTATCATAAATATTGGAATAGAAGCTTTCATACATATGTATCTGTGATCATCTCTGATTATTTCTTAAAAGTAAAATTATAAGTCACCTGCTTTTAAATACATTGATCTATTTTTTTTCAGTAGAAACTTTTATTTTTTAAGTTTTATAAGATACAAGAAATTTTGACAAATGATATATACTTAGGTATTTTTCTTCTTTTGTATTATAAGATTTACCTCACCAAACATTACATTTCCTGAAAAAAAAAAGATTCATACAATTACTGATTTTCTATCATGTTACCCATGCTAATCCGTGATCCAATGATTTTAACTATAATTTCTGTTTCTTTTTCAATCTTAAATGAAAAATAGTATAGTAAAACAGTAGGCTCTTGGTCCAGATAGATGTGGATTGAAATCCATCTGTTGTTTACTAGATGTTGTTTGTAAAAAAGTCAGCTCATCTCTATTCCTCAGTTTGTTACTTGCTTAAAATATTAATGATGTCTATTTCACAACTGCTGAAAAAATTATGAGATAATATAAGCTATGTGTCTGGCACATTACATTTACTCAATGCCTTTAATCAAGTTAGAAAATGTCTATCCATTTTTTACTAGTAGTTTTTTTTTTTTTTTTTTAGTGTATGTGTGATGGGTTTTGAATTCAGAGCCTTATGCATACTAAGCATGCACTCTACCACTGGACTTTGCTCCTAGTTTCATTTAGTTATAGTTTTTATCATAAATAGATATTGAATTTTCTTATTTTTTCTGCATCTATTTAAATGATTTATATTTTTTCTTATTTAGTCTGTTACTATGGAAATTCGGTTGATTGAATTTTTGAATATTGAACCAGCCTTGCATTCTGGGATTGATCTCAATTGACTGTAATGTTATCCTTATTCTATATGGCTGCGTTCAGTTTGTTAATATTGTTCCCTGCTTGCTTTTGTGTATTCTATTTTCGCTGTTCTCCAGACATAATCTATTTCTTGAAGAATTCTCAGCTGTATTCTACTGTTATTTTCAGTCAATGCATGTTAGTGGACTAGTGGGAAACAGAGAAGGGATTTCTGATGTTTCCAGGAAGCCCTGCCTTATGTACTGTAAACTCAGTCACTGGGATATGGCCGTCACAGTGACCCACTTTCTAGCAATTTGGCTGAGCCTAGTTCTTATTCCTCCCGACATTAGACATTTCAGCCTGTTCCTTTCCATAGCTGCAAAGGTTTTCCGTTGAGTGTCCTAATGTAACAGTTTCTGTTACTCTTGCCCCTGAAGATTACAGCTTTTGTTCTATGCAAAAAATCAGGAAATGGGTCTGGGAGGAGTTTTGGCTGCTGTTGCTGCTCTTTGTCCCTCCACCTATCAAAGAAATAATACCATTAAAGACACTTTCTCAGAATACTTCACTATCTTCCTGGGAACATTTGGTGGAATCCATGGAGAAAAAGAAAAAATACAAACATCTTATGTCTATAGCCCTCTGGGTATTTATGCTCTTAAACTAGTCTATACTTAGTCTTTAGCAATCCATTAACTATTTTTTATTTGAGTTTTTTTGTATAAATAAACTCCTATGTATCTTGTGGGTTCTTCCATAGTTAAAAAATGCCTGAATTATTTTGGTTGCTTATCTCTCCCCAGACTTCGGTTAGTTGTTTGCCTTATAATCTTCATCCCTAATAAAGTCAAGGAAAGTCATTAATTTGCATTTTCTTCTGCTCTTTTTGGTTATTATATGATGAAAACAACATGCTTTCTAGCTATTTTGATAGATACTGAAGGTGAAATTTGAAGTCTATACACTTACTTTTCAAAAATATTTAGTAATTTCTAATTTAGTTCAATATGTAGTTATTCTATTCAAAACAATCCCATTCCTAGCATATTTCCAAGGAAATTAATGCACAATTCACAAAAATTCTTGTGTAAAAATTCATAATAACTCAAACAAATATTATGCCTTCAGCAGAAGGACAAAAGACAAATCACGGTTTATCATGCAGTGGAATAATTCAGTTACTTTAGAAACACAAATACTGGAATATTAATAACATGAACAAATCTAAAAAAATTTTCAGGGTGAAAGAAGCCAGATACAAAATATATACTGTATGTTTCCTTTAAATAAAGTTCAAAAATTAGCAAACAGCTATAATTGTCAAGTAATAATGATGGTCTTTTTTTTTATGGAGCTCAGGGGTGATATTAGTTGAAGCATGAAGGAATTTTCTAAAGTGATGGAAATTTTTTATATCCTGATTTTTGGTAGTATATATATATATATATATATATATATATATATATATATATATATATATTATAAACCTGTACACTTTAGATCTGTGCATTCTTTGAGTACAAATTATAGTTCAATTTTTAAAAATAGCCTTATTTTAAAAATAAGTAATTAATGGGGAAGAGTGGTACCTGCGTGTAATCCCAGGTACTTGGGAGACTAAGGCAAAAAGATCATAAATTTGAAACTCTGCAAGGCCCCCCGCCCTAAATAATTGAAAGGGCTGGGGATATAGCTTCATGGTAGAGTGCCACTGCGTTCAATCACCAGTACTGCAGTAAGTAAGTAAGTAAGTAAATAAGTAAGTAAGTAAGTAAACTGATAAATAGAAGTGAAAGCGTTTTTTTCAAGATGATTTTTAACTCAGGATTTGTTGGAACCACATCTAAATATTTTTTTAGATCTCTAAGAGGTTAAGTATTTTCTCCCATTTTTTGCATTTCTCCACTTCTTTTTTACCACAGTGATAGTCCAGGACATATCACATTTTACAAGTGACATCAGTTGTTTCCTGATCACGATCTGTTTGAAGCAATGAATGTGATTGGTGGGTGCATTCGGTCTGTATCACAGATACAAAGCCTTGCTCACCATGATGCATGGACGTGTGCATGTGCGTGTGTGTGAGTGTGTGTGTGTGTGTGTGTGTGTGTGTGTGTGTGTTATTGGTTGTGAGATTGGTCTTGACTGAGAACACTGTCTTATAGTTAGTGGGATGGCAATTTGGCATCTCAGGCAACATTGATGTCAGAAATATCAAAGAATATAGCAGGAATCTGCCATCTAAGGCTCAGCAAGCTCAGAACACTTGGTTATCCTAATTGCTATAAATGGAAAGACCCCCACTATTGAGCTTCTCTGAGTGCTGCATGACACTGGGGCGTGAGGAGGGAGCCCATTTCCATAGAGATTTACCCTGTTTCTATGGAGACTCCAGCTAGGCTTCAAGGGGCTGGTGAGATAGTACCAGTGGATGTTGCCAAGACCTGGGTCATTCTGTGGAGCCTGCTACTTCAGGGGAGGTGGCAGGGTATCAGCCTATGGGGCCGGGACTAGGCTCTGTGTAGCTGTGTCAGGCCTGGTTTCTAAGCAAGGTACTTGGCAATAGAAACCTCAGAAAACGTCCCACTTCCCACCATGCCATGGGCCACCAGAGAGCCCAGGTGTGTCTCCTGAAGACAGGCTTGGGTATGAGCATGGACATCAATGATTGGAGAGTATCAACAATAGGGGACCATAAATCTCTTTCAGGTGAGTGCAGACTGAAAACAGGGACATCTGGAGGGAGATAGACTGGGTTTTAGAAAATCATCAGATCTCTAGGTCTAGAACACGCAGATAGAACCACTCATGGAATTGTGTGTGTGAGTCCAAAGAGCAGGGGTTGATAACTGTGAAACCTGGTTCCCCAGGTTTTAGACACGCCTGTTTAGTTCAAAAGAGTGATCTGAGTGCTAAAACAAGATCAAAATGAAGTGGTCTGTACCTGAAGACGTGCTGTGTTGAAGGTGGGAGAAAATCTCTGAAGCCCTCATGGAGAAGGATATGGAGAACTTTAAAGTCCTTATTGAAGAGGACACGGTAAAGACAACAAATCAGTTTGGGCAGGCTGGCTAGCTGGTGGGATCACTCAGGAAAACAGAAATATGTGAGGAATAGCAGATGTAGAGGAGGCTTTGGTGGATTTGATTTGAGTAATGTTGAATGTGAGTTATCTGTGGGATAATCACGTGGAAATGCCCTTCACAGACAGCCTAGAACTGCAGGTGTGGATTTGGTAGTCATTGTCTTGAAGGCCACTGTTACAGCAAAGGGTGAATATGAAATCCCCCAGTAGAATAGAGAAAGCAGAGAAGGAAATAGAGAAAGTAGGGATTCCTGTGATACTTGGTGTTCACGAAAATTGTAGTAAAAGTTTATCCAGAAATGACTAAAAACACCACACTATCTAGTTCAGTTATAGGTATCACTTTCTCTAAATAATTTCCCTAAACAAGAGGTTACCTTATTAGCATTAATTTACAATAAATCAACTTTGAAATGGAGCTGGAAGCTACATGTACTTGACATTTCTTACATTCTCTTTTTTCTCTATCAACTACCTGGATGAACTTCAAGTCATTTAGAAATAGGTGACATGTACTTTATTTTAAATCCCCGTATCAAAAAGATCAATATGACAATCTCTTTTATAGGTAGAATTCTAGATGTTTACAGGAAAAGAAATAAAATTCCACATAGAAGGCAGTTCCAGCAGATTTTACTATGGGAAATTGGTACATGGTCTGTGGATGTGTAAAAGGGAAAACTAAACGTAAATGTTTAGGGATTTATAAATGCAATCTCTGAAGTTGTGTATACTGCTATTGTAAAGGTCTTAAATATAAAGGTCAGTTCAGGAGATACTATTTCATGGGGCATTAAAAAAATCTCCCAATGTATGTTTATATAATTTTATCTACATACAAGTTTTTCCTTGGTTTTAGTGGCTAATTTCTTGTAGGTAACGGGTGTGGGGTAGAATGAACGATGATACCCAAACAATTTTCCTTATCCTCTATGCTCTTTACTAATGTAGGGCATTTGATTGAATCATCATCATGGTCACCATTAGAATCCATTATTAACAATCATAACTCATGAATGACACTTTGTGACACAATATGTACTTGCTTCTTAGAATTTATATAATGCAGCATAGGAATTAGATCAACTTAATAGTAAACCCTCTGCTTTGCAATAATAATAACCATAATCATCATAATCATCTTTGGCATATTTCATAGAAAAATAATTTGAGTGTGAGTCTTCTTAGATTGCTTAAATACACATAAATGCCTGACTTTAAAAACCTTATTTAATTTAGTTTAAAAGTGGCATGTTTTCTGTAAAAATTAGATTGAATTTTGGATAATCCATTCTATCAAAACTCAGTGAATTTCTTTGAAAAGATAAATATTTACATACCTGAATCCAATAAGGATTTTTCAAATTGAGTAACGAATAGAGACACACATTAGATATAAACACCTAACACTTATTAAATGCCTATAAGACTTTTACATGCATTAACTTATTTGGTTTACAAAACAACCTATAAGATAACCTATTATCCCCATTTTACAGAAAAAAGAATTGAAATTAATGAACAATATATTAATGCAAGTAGGGAAACATCAATGAATCCCTTTAATTCGCATAATGTACATTAATTTGTACATTTAATATGTATTAACAATTATGATTTAAGAAACAAAAAAGAAATTGACTCAGAAAATTTATCATGTAATAACTATTATTTGTAGTGATACTTTGTTACCTGATGATAATACCATATATTAGTAAACTGTCTTATTATCTTCAATGCCCAGACATTCTTGTCTTTGGTTCTAATAATTCATTGCACATGATTAATAGGCCAACACAGCTTTCATTAAAATTCCAAATATCAGGGCCTTAAGAAGATAAAGTATTTAAATTTCAATAGAAAGTCTGTGCTTCAGTTAAGCACAACTAATTTTAAAATCTAAATATAAACAAAATAAATTAAATAAGTCCAGAGTCTTAAAAGAAGAACTTTTTTTTTTTGGCTTTGGCAATAAATGAAATGTTTTGCTGACTAACATTAGAGATTCATTTCCTCAAACGAAAAAAAAAAAATTGGCATGACCAAAACGAGGAAGAATGTGTGATCATGAAAACAATTATGCACATCAGGGAAACAATGCTTCTTATTTGATCTCAATAGCACAAGCAATTATTAAAATATTTAAATCCAATTTTCATGTTGCCCAGTAAATTGCTTAAAACACACACACACACACACACACACACACACACACACACACACAGTACAAGGTCAATTTATTCACAAAAATATCTGAATGATTTCAGGTGCTTGTGGCAATGTGAATTTATTACTGTGAAATCTATGAGCTATCTGGCCTGGCCCAGAGTTGTCCTAATATCCTTCCATGTGGTGTGGGTACTTGGAGCCAAGGGAAAGATCAGAGGTCATTGTGCAGAACAGTTGGCCTCAGTCAGTGAGTTCCAAGTGTTCCCAGTGATTTTGGTCCAAGGACACACTTTGGCGGAGGCTGGGCTTTTTCACCTAACATGCAGGGATGCCCTTACCCCTAACTGGTAGGTTTAAAATCTTAACAAATTCACCAGGAAAAAGCCTCCCTCCTGTTTTGGAGATTCAGCACTCAATTCAGCATTTAACATCTCTTTCAGTTCTATTTCTTGGGGCCGGGGTGTATGGGGGCAGTTACCGAAGATTGAACTCAGGGGCTTGACCACTGAGCCACGTCCCCAGCCCTATTTTATATTTTTTTTAGAGACAGGGTCTCACTGAGTTTCTTGGTGCCTTGTTTTTGCTGAGGCTGTCTTTGAGCTCACTATCCTCCTGCCTCAGCCTCCTGAGCTGCTGGGTTAGAGGCGTGCACCACTGTGCCAGCTCTTTCAGTTCTTTTTATTTCACCTGTGCTTCTTCTAGCATAAAGAAGAAAGGGAAGACAAATTATTACCTCTTACGATATGTCAGAGCCTTCTAGTTATAAAATTCTTCAAAATAAAAAATTCTCTTTTCCATTTAGGATTTTAAAATTTCTTTTCTTGGTGGTGGTTAGTTTGAATTCAAACAAATTTTGTTCCTATACAGGGTCTAATTTAGTCCTAAGCCAGATCTACTAAGAAACCCGAAGAGGATAAGATCTGATCCCTGTCCTTCTGCACCCCTCCCATGACTCAGGCAATGGCAAGGCCCTACTGAGGTGGATGGCGCAAGGCATCCATCCTCTGGAGGAGCGCAGAATGTTTCTGGGAATGGGCTGATTTGTTTTTGTATTCCTTTAATAAGTATAGTTTTGATTTCTCATATGACCATTAAGTATAAAGGAAAAATTGTGACTTTCCCAATTAATGCAACTACTTCTAAAGCATAGATCTGTTTGCTCTAAATGCAATGATTCAGCTGTGGAGTGTAAATTGTTAATGCCTAAAGAAAAACTCCCTGTATTCCTGTCAAGGAAGTTTTTGAGAAATTAAATTAAAATCTATAGAAGGAAAATTAATGTTAAAAAGATAGATTAGTGCTTAGTACTGGGCAACTAGTTCTTGTTCCTGTGCACAATGGTTTTTGCTCTTACTTTTGTTTGATTAAAAGTAATAACAAATCAACTACTTGCCGTAACCACGGCACCAGTTCCAGTCAGTAAGTCAAGAAAGAATCGTCAAGGTATAGGCCAATAGTTTGGGACATTCGTAACTATTATTAAAAATTAACTAAGCAGAAACAGGTCAAAGCACAACTCAAACTGAAAGTACAAATGCTTGCTCATGAATAAGCCAAGAAACATTCTTCTATTCTAATTGTAGCTACGTAAAATTTTGTTTTGTTTGAATAATGATTCCTGTTTTGTAACCACAAAGTACTGTAAGCCTGCCAAAATGAAAAGTATATATGATCAACTTCACAAGTAAAGATTGGGATCAACACCTTCACTTTGGTGTCTGTGTTGTTTCTCCACCCCTTCTTTCGCCGACTCCTAACTATCCGTTCGTCTCCTGAGACCCCCTGTTGGAGCTGGTCTCCGACACTGTCCTGCAACCAACTTACAATCTAATGGGAAGATGAACTCAATATGTGCAGGAAACTTGGTAACAATTCTATGTAATCTACAAATTATCATTATTTTCCCTTAGTGTTTGCTTGGGCAGCTCTGGGAATGGAGAACTTAATACTTGTCAAAGCCCCTCATTCCATCTTGAATATGCGCACCTCCAGGTCCTATTTGGGTTTCTCAATTGTGTTCTAAACACTAGGGCAACACCTTGTGTAAATGTGCACTCAGTAACGGTTTAAAGAATGAAAAAGGTCTGTCAAGTACATCCATGGAGCAGAGTTTTTGAAAGATTCTTTAAAGACGGTACTGTGTGGGACCTAAAGGATCTAACAGAGACTTGATAGAGGCGAGAGGACATTTCTGTTCAGTGGTTCTGGTGCAGATATCTTGCTGAAAAAAATAAAGCCTCTGTGGGCATAAGTAAGGCAGCATAGCCCAGCGGCTTCTGAGGAACTCAGTGTCTCCTGTCTACTAAACATATCCCTTATGGAGACCATCGGCTCAGTACCCACAGAACAAGCAAGTCTGCATCTTTCTTTCCCAATCAGTCATCTCAAAGTCAGGTGACTGAGAATGAAGTCACTTATGAGTGACCCCAAAATATAATATTTCTGAAGGAGGGGGGTTGTGTATGAAGTACATTACTCACGAGCTTCAGGGATTTATTACAGTTATTAAAAAGCTTGCAACTCCCCTCCCCAAGCATCCATGTTTTGTAAGATAAAGATGAAAACCCCTAGTTAGTGAATGAATACGTTTCTAAACATAACTTCTTCTACAATAATGATTTTTATTTAAACAGATATTTTGGTAGGTCTATTTTTATGCTATATTGTATCATAATGGGAATGTGTCCCTATATTTTCTCCCTAAAAATTATTTCTTTCTGTCCTGCTCATCAAAAGCAGAGGATTAACACTTAGCATTATCTATTGTTTACCATACATAATTTTCCACACACATCATCTCACTTAAGGAATTTTGGAATCCCATGATTTCTGGTTATGTTTTGGGTTTCTTCCAGTACTGGAGGCATCATGCTAAATCCCTCAGGTTTTGTGATAACCTCTGAAGTTATTTCTACTCTGGCAATACAAGTAGTACTGTGGAAACTTAGACACACATAGAAAAGGTACTACGATAGGTCATTACATAAATGCTATCAACATGGTAATGAAAATATGTACAATATAATGTAATATGTTTTTAAAGTGTAGGTATATCCTGATTCTGGGATAGTGTTTTTTAAAATTACCAGCAACTCTCACAGAGACAATAGATTTCTGGTTTTTGTGTGGCCCTTGCTGCTCTCCATACTAGCACCAGGGCTGCAAAGAAAGCTCTTGGTAAAACTGGCTGTTGGTCTCCATTCACCACAAAATGGACCTGTTATTCTGAAAGTTGCCTGTCGCATATCTGTGGCCTCATGAAGGAGTCAAAATCCTCTGATCTCTCACAATTCACTTTCCTGTGATGGACATTTATAGAAGTCTTGGACCGACCATTTGGGAATATGCATCGAGCCTTTCCTCTGCAGCTGCTCTGGGACTCCTCAGTGTGCAAACACAACTCAAGGGCAATGGCTTGAGTTCAACTGCAACAATGGAGAGCAGTTAATTCGCTGTTGGATTCATTAATGTTTTGGCAATCACCTGTTCCCAGCATGCAGCGAGAAGATCAGTGTCCTCTCTCTTCTGGGATGTGGGTGAGCAAAGTTCAGAGTTAGATTTCTGCTAAGAAGTTGTGGGTGGCTGAAACCTCAAGACTGCCTTCCCTTCCCTCTAGGGAAAGAAGGGGTCAGGGTGGGTGTACACTTATTGGGATGGATTTCGCACGGCATATGAAGTTTTTTCTTCATGTTACATACTTTGGCAGATGGACAGATATCAGAAGCCACAATATTAAAAGCATCCCCACTATCTTCAGCTGATCCACTCCTGCTAATTGCTGATCCCTTACCAAACCCTGTATGACTTCGTGCCTCTTAATTTTATTATCCTGCTGATGCTCATGACCTGGTGAAGAAATTGTTTGCTATGGAGTTTAAAAGTAGGGGAAAAAAAGAGTCATCAAACAGCTCTTTCGGTCACAGATAGAGGAAAGACAACAAGCTTGAAAGTCTTGTAGTATTTTACTGCACAAAAATAAAAATAAAAGTATTAGATAAAGAGGTAAGTCTCTAAAACTTAAAATTTTCCATAATACAATGGGGTTTTCCTCATGCTTAGGAGAGACACATTAACAGTACTCCTAAAAGATCTAAGAATGATTAGCCATCAGGGAAAGGCAAAGCTAAAGCACATTTGATGAAGCACTTCACACATTCCAGGGTTGTCACAATAAAAGGAATGATAATGATGTGTTGTTAAGGGAGAGAGGAAATCAGAAGCTTTATTCACCACTCTTAATAATAAGGTAAGCTGGTTCCACTGGTCTGAAAATGATCTGGAACTTCTTCAGAAAGTTAAATGTGGAGTTAACGATCCACCTCTTCCACTCCTACTTACAAACTCAAGATAAATAAAAAAGTTGTCCACCAATGATTTGTACATGAATGTTCATATAATGTTCATATTATATATAATGTTCATCTTATATATACGAATCTTATTCATATTAGTCAAAAAGTGAAAATGACCAGGCAGGTCTGTAATCTAGCTACTCAAGAAGCTGAGGCAGGAGGATCACAAATTCAGGGACAACCTGGGCAAATTTGCAAGACCCTGTCTAAAAACAAAATTTTTAAAAGGGTTGGGCTTTGGCTAGTGGTAGAACATTGTTTAGTGTGCAGGAGGCTCCAGGTTCAATCTGCAGTACGACACCCACACAGACACAAAGTAAAAATTACTATCCAGTGGGAAATGAACAAAGAAATGTGGCATTTTCATAAGATGGAAATCAGTCACAATAAGGAGGAATAAACTAAAATACTAATACAAGCTACAATATAACTGACTATTACAAACATCCTAAGGGAAAGGAGTCAGATCCAAAAGGCGTGTATGGTATTACTTCATTAAAAATATACACAGAAACTCGAGTGTATACATGGGCCTTTCCACATGTGAAGGAGAAACACAGAAATGGTGTTTATTTAAAACTTAGAATCAAGATCCATTAGGAAAATGATATTGATACTGTCCCTTACCATTTACCAGGTATTTTCTGTCCTTGTCTCCCTAACTGGATTATTTTCTTAAAGGTGTGAACTGCCTCTTATTCTTCATTTGTACCTCAATAGTGCCTACCACAAGTCTAAAACTTAGAAAGAAAGACTTATATGTATTCAGTGACCTTTGTCCCCTGAAACTATCCTAAACATTTTTTAAACTATCTTCATAAATCTTGAAGCTTCTCTAAGAAAAAAAAATAAAACTTAGAATAAAAATCCATTAGGAAAATACAAGTCAATCTCACATTGCACATAGCCCTTCACATTCACTAGTGTTGGCTTGAGCTGCAATATTGGGAGAAAGGAGATTGACTGCTTTGGGTACAGGCTATTTTTGGAAAGAAAAGTAATGAAAATATTCTGAAATACCTGTGGATTTGAGAACCCAGGTGAGGTCACAATGTGTCACATACTTAGCACAGTGTGCTTAACCTGGTTGGAGGGGCACCACAGTGGTCATGAGACACTGTGTACGCATAAAGCATTCTTATAATTGCTGCTGAAGAGTTCACATATTTCTACAACTAAGACATTTTTTAGAATGAAACCATCATCTAGTTCTAATGTCACTATAAAGTCTGTCTCCAAGCCAGGTTCCTCAGAGCACTCTGGACCTCGTTGCTTCTCAGGCTGTGAATGATGGGCTTCAACATGGGGGTCACCACACAGAAGAGACCAGGGTGTCCATGTCCAGCCTTCTCTGGGCCTGTCATAGTGGAAGTTGGCTGTTCCATAGAAGATCACCACGACAGTGAGGGGGGACGCACAGGTAGAGAAGGCCTTTCTCCTGCCCTGGGCAGAGGGAATCTCCAGGATGGCCGCCATGATAAGTGCGTAAGAGCCTGCAGTGAAGAGGCAGGGGCTCAGGCCCATGGTGGCACTGACAACGTGGAGCACAGACTCGTTGACAGAGGTGTCTGAGCAGGAGAGCTTCAGGAGAAATGGGGTGTCACAGAGAAAGTGGCTGATCTGGTGGGGCCCACACAGAGTTAGTGTGATGGCCAGCACCGTGTGTGTGACCAAATTCACCAGCCCACACAGCAAGGACCCAGTCACCAGGCCAACACAGACCTTCACACTCATGATGACTGGGTACTGAGGAGGACGGCAGGTGGCCACACAGCAGTCATTCTGGCCACATAGCCAGTAAGACGCCTTCTGTGCCAGCACTTGTCACCAAAAAAAAAGATCTGGGAAAGGCAGCCCTCATAAAAAATGGCCTTCTTCTCCCAGAAGAAGTTCACCAGCAGTACTGGGAGGGTGGGGGTGTGTAGCAGATGTCCAAGAAGCTCAAATTGCTGAGGAAGAAGTACATTGGAGTGTTGTGAGCAGGACTGACCCTGGTGGCCACTATTATGAGCATGTTCCCTAGGAGAGGGATCAGGTAAATGACCAGAAAGAGAAGGAAGAACCAGCCCTGTAGGTTGGAGTGGTTGGAACATCCCAAGAAGATGAATTCAGTGACAAATGATTGATTGCTCATTTCCAATGTTGTCATAGCTACAAAACAGAGAAAAAGAGACCATGATGAGAATGGACTGAGAGCACCCCAAACAGGCTTGTTAATCTGCAGCAACATGGCAAATAATATCGAATGAAAAGCAGCCTGGAGAATGATAACCTGTGGGACTGGTCTCAGGGAATAAGACCCATGGAGCTGCACACATTGGCAGGGGTGATGGTGGGTGGGAGTAACCAGAGAATTGCTAGAATCCAATGAAAGCCATTCGACCTCATCATGGTGTGAAGTCATTTCTCACTGCCTCAGTAATCTCTGTCTCCTGTTGTCCTTTTATGGAAACATAGGATTTTTGGAGAAGTTCATTTTCATTGCAAATGTTAAGAAAAAAATTTACAAAGCAGAGTCATCATCTGCAGAAGCAGTCAATGTTGCCTTCAGTGCTTTCCAATGTAGAGTTTTTCTCATTTTACATCAATCTTGATCTCTGTGTTCGGAAAGGCAGAAGTTAAATATTCCTGTACAATGCTGAAATTTTCAGGGCCAGAGCAAAATAGAGGAAAGAAGTTGATGAAGTGGGGTTGGACTGGCTATCTTAAGTATACAGGGAAGATCAGTGGAGTAGAAGGAGAATGAGAGGGCGGAGAGGTTTGGGAAGGGAGGAAATGTGAAAGGTCTTTTCGCAGATCATGTTATGTGCACATGGAAGTCTACGACAGGGGACTGCACCTGTATGTATATGTAGAAAGCACCAGTCAGAAATTAACAGATAAATGACCCAAAGAAAGATCAGTAGAGAAAGGAGAATGGGGGTGGGAAGGAGCGGGAGATGCGGTGTGGGGGCTGAATGGTGTAAATCAGATTCCATGCACGTAGGATCTTTTCCAAATCAACCCAACTTCTATGTAGAACAATTATGCTATAATAAAAAATTTAAGAAGATGACATGATCCTATCAGCAAAGAGTGATATTTGAATTCTTCTTGACATATTTGTATACCTTTAATTTCTTTCTTTTGTCCAATGGCTCTGGCAATTTCAAGGATGAAGTTGAATAGAAGTGGTGAAAGAGGGGGCACCCTGTCTTCTTCCAGTTTTTAGAGTGAATGCTTTCAACCTTTCTCCACTTAGAATGATGCTGCCTTGGGTTTAGCATAGATAGCTTTTACAATGCTTTTACAAAGTTCCTTCTGTCCCTAGTGTTTCTACTGTTTTGACAGGTAGGGGTGCTATATTTTGTGAAATGCTTTTTCTGCATCTATTGAGATGATCAATAAACTTACATCTCTCTTAAATAAACTTAATCTCTCCCCTTTGGCTAAAGATTCAGATCATCTCCAGTCCTATAAATATTTTAATGAACATTTTCCTACATAAACATATGTGACCATTTCGAATTATCTCTTCAGAATAAAATTTAAATCTGACATAAAATAATTTGTTGTGCAGTTTCTATTTAAAACTAGCTCATGGGAGACATTATATTAAGTGAAATAAGCCAGACACATAAAGAGAAATAGCAGTTTTTCACTTCTTTGTGGAAGCTAAAAAGTTGATCTCAGAGAAGTAGGGAGTAGAGCGGTGGTTATTGGAGCCTGGGAGAGAATCACAAAAATCATTGTGAGTCTGATTTCTCAAAGACAAATGTGAAGGACTGCCTGAAACACGCCCTCTGAGTGTGGTCTTTAAAAAAAAATAAGAGTGGACTTCTAACAGGGTCCTCAGAAAATCTCTCTTCTCTCCTCAGTGGGCAGCAGGAGGTCTATGGGTCTGGCTGCCTAGGAGCTAGCTGTGGTGTGCAAACGGGCAAAACCAGGATGGCTGGAGAATCTCCATAATCACTAGTAGACTGCATTGTAGGTGAGGGCAGGCTGGAAACAGGCCATCCAAAAGGAAATGGCTTGAGCTCTGAAAATGACAGAATCTGTGGATTTAGGAAACGGTTGTGGGTCCAATCCACTCATAACACCTACTCCCTGGGTCAGTCCACGGTTGCCACAATTACCACAGGCCTGACCAGAACAGCCCAGAGGGGGAGATGCACTCTGGCCTCCTGGCTTGGAGGTTTGGTCTGGGGCCAGCTGACCCATTGCTGCCAGCCTGAAATGTGGTGGGACCCCGAAATGGAAAGGAACAAGGGGGGAAGCGTCCCTAGCTCATGGCAGCCAGAAGGTTGGGGGGGGTGAGGGGACGGGAAGAGACAGTTTGCAGGGGACAAGATGTGATTCCTTAGGGAATGTCCTCGGCCACACTCCACCTGCCCACACTCCTCTCAGTACAGTGGGCCTTTCAGATAATTAACCCACAAAATGGATGGATCCACAGATAAGGTCACAAGTCTCACAGTCTAATCATTTCACATCTGAACACTGCTACTGTGGCTGAATCTGAGCTTTTGGTGGGGGGATACCTCATTTCTAAGCCATAATAGTCTCTACAGTCCATGTGCTTTGGTTAGAATACCTCATGTAGTCTGGGAGAGTTATCGGGTGCCAAAACAAGATTAAAAGTAAATATCTGGTAACTGAAGATGTGACATTTAGAGCTTGGGGAAAAGCTCTGAAGAGGAGCCCTGGGTGGAGCACTTTGAAGTCCTGGTGACGAGGATACAACAGGGCATCTGGTCTGTGTGGTAGCTAAGTGGCAGTGGGATCACTCATGAAAACATAAAAAAAATGAGATAGAGCGTGTCTGGGGAGAGGAAAGGAGCGAAGAATGTTGTGCCTGGAGTCTGGGTACCTGCGGGGTCTCTCCAAGGAGATTCCAGGGGGCAGCGGGACAGGTTCCAAGGAGATAGGCCTGGGAGTCATGGCTTAGAGTGACTGTGGAAGTCACAGGTGCTCATAAAGCCAAAAGAGAGCAGGGTGAAGACAGAGGGCCTGATGGAATCTGCGGAAAAGAAGGTGTCCAGAAGAAGGCTCACCAGCTATCAGAAATCATTCTGCACCACAGTGTCAAAGCTCTGCTCTTTGTACCAGGCCTTCTGCACCCCAGTCTATAACCTCTGCTCTCTATAACAGTCCTTCTGCTCCCCAGTCTACAACCTTCGCTCCCTGCAACAATCCTTCTCCACCACAGTCTCCAAGTTCTGCTCTCTGAAACACTCCTTCTGAACCCGTTTCGAACATCTGCTCTCTGCAACAGTCCTACTGCACCTCAGTCTGAAAACTCTGCTTTGTGCAACAATCATTCTGCACCCCAGTCTCCAACCTCTGCTCTCTGTAACAGTCCTTCTACACCTAAGTCTCGAAAATCTTCTCTCTATAATATCCTTGTTTGGAGACTGCACACCAGTCTCCAAACTGTGATATCTATAACAGGCCTTCTTCACCCCAGACTCCAACCTCTGCTCCATGCAAGAATCCTTCTGCACCCCAGTTTGCAAGTTCTGCTCTCTGAAAGAGTCTTTCTGCACCCTACTCTCGAACATCTTCTCTCTGCAACAGTCCTTCTGCACCTAAGTCTGAAAACTCTGCTCTCGGCAACAATCATTCTGCAAACAAGTCTCCAAACTCTGCTCTCTGTAACAGTCCTTCTGCACTTCAGTCTCCAAACTCTGCTCTCAATAATATCCTTCTGCACACCAGTCTACAAACTGTGCTATCTGTAACAGTCCTTCTGCACCCCAGTCTCCAACCTCTGCTCTCTGTAAAAGGCCTTCAGCACCCCAGTCTCCAAACTCTGCTTTCTGTAACAGGCCATCTTCACCCCAGTCTCCAACCTCTTCTCTCTGAAACGATCATTCTGCACCTCAGACTCCAACCTCTGCTCTCTGCAACAGTCCTTCTGCACCTCAGTCTCCAAACTCTGCTCTCTGTAAGATCCTTCTGCACACCAGTCTCCAAACTCTGCTCTCTGTAACAGTCCTTCTGCACCCCAGTATCCAACCTCTGCTCTCTGTATTAAACCTTCTGCACCTCAGTCTCTAAACTGTGCTCTCGGCAACGGTTCTTCTGCAACTCAGTCTTCAAAATCTGTTCTCTTCAACAGTCCTTCTGCACCTCAGTCTCTAACTTCTGCTCTTTATAACAATATTTCTGCAACTCAATCTTCAACCTCTGGTCTCTGTAACAGTTCTTCTGCACCTCATTATCCAACCTCTGCTCTCTGTAATGATCCTTCTGCACCTCAGTCTCCAACCAATGTCTCTGTATCAGGCCTTCTGCACTGCAGTCTCCAACCTCTGCTCTCTGTAACAGTTCTTCTGCACGCCAGTCTCCAACCTCTACTCTCTGTTACAGTCCTGCTGCACCCGAATCAAACCTCTGCACTCTGTAACAATCCTTCTGAACCCCAGTCTCAAAACTCTGCTCTCTTTAACAGTTCTTCTGAACCAGAATCTCCAAACTCTGCTCTCTGTAACACTCCTTATGCAACCCAGTCTCTATCCTCTGCTCTCTGTAAGAATCCTTCTGCACCCCAGTCTCCAACCTCTGCTCTCTGTAAAAGTCCTTCTGCACCTCAGTCTCCAACCTCTGCTCTGTGTAACAATCTTTCTGCACTCCAGTCTCCAACATCTGCTCTCTGCAATGATCCTTTTTCTCCCCAGGCTCCAACCTCTTCTCTCTGTAATGGTCCTTCTGCACCCCAATTGCCAAACTCTTCTTTCTATAATAGTCCTTCTGCACCTCAGACTCCAACTTATGCTCTCTGTAACAGTCCATCTGCACCTCAGTCTGAAACCTCTGCTCTCTGCAATGATCCTTCTGTTCCCCAGTCTCCGAACTGTGCTATCTGTAACAGTCCTTCTGCACCCCAGTCTCTAACCTCTACTCTCTGTAAAACGCCTTCTGCACTCCAGTTTCCAAACTCTGCTCTCTGTAACAGGCCTTCTGCACTTCCAGTCTCCAACCTCTTCTCTCTGCAACGATCTTTCTGCACCTCAGTTTCCAACGTCTACTCTCTGCAACAGTTATTCAGCACCCCAGTCTCCAATCTCTGCTCTCTGTAAGATTCTTCTGCACTTCAGTCTCCAAGCTCTGCTCTCTGAAACAGTCCATATGCACCCCAGTATCCAACCTCTGCTCACTGTAACAATCTTAGGCACCTAAATTTCCAACCTCAGCTTTTCTGCATCAGTCCTTCTGCACCCCAGTTTCCAAACTCTGTTCTCTGCAACAGTCCTTCTGCACCACAGTCTCCAAAGTCTGCTTTCTGTATCAGTTCTTCTGTACCCATTCTCCAACCGCTGCTCTCTGTAACAGTCCTTCTGCACCTCAGTCTACAACCTCTTCTCTCGGTAACAGTCCTTCTGCAACGTAGTCTCCAAACTCTACTCTCTGCAACATTTCTTCTGCTCCCCAGTCTTCAACCTTTGCTCTTTGTAACTGTCCTTCTGCAACCCAGTTTCCAACATCTGCTCTCTGTAAGTATCCTTCTCCACCACAGTCTCAAACCTCTGCTCTCCTCAACGATCATTCCGCACCTCAGTCTCGAACCTCTGCTCTCTGCAACGATCGTTCTGCTCCCCAGTCTTCAACCACTGCTCTCTGTAACAGTCCTTATGCAGCTCAGTCTCCAACCTATGCTTTCTGTATGATCCTTCTGCACACCAGTCTACAATATCTGCTCTTTGCAATTATCCTTTAGAACCCTAGTCTCCACCCTCTGCTCTCTGTAACAATCTGTCTGGACATCAGTCTTCAACCTCTGCTCTCTACAACTTCCTTCTGCTCCTCAGTCTCCAAACTCTACTCTCTGTAAAACTTCTTCTGCACCTCAGTCTCCAAACTCTGCTCTCTGTAATATCCTTCTTCAACCAATTCTCCAAGCTCTGCTTTCGGTAACAGTCCTTCTGCACCCCAATCTCCAAACTCTGCTCTCTGTAACAGGCCTTGTGCACTCCAGTCTTATAACTCTGCTCTTTTTAATAGGCCTTCTTCACCCTAGTCTCCAACCTCTGCTCTCTGCAATGATCCTTCTGCACCCGAGAATCCAACATCTGCTGTCTACAACAGTCCTTCTGCACCTCAGTCTGAAAACGCTGCTCTCTGCAACAATCCTTCTGCACCCCAGTCTTAAAACTCTGCTCTCGTAACACTTCTCTGCACCTCTCTCCTTTTGTATCGCAGTCTCCAACCTCTTCTATTTGTAACGGTCCATCTGCTCCCCAATTGCCAACCTCTGCTTTGTGTAACAGTCCTTCTGCAACCCAGTCTCCAAACTCTTTCTCTGCAACGATCCTTCTGCACCTCAGTCTCCTACCTCTGCTCTCTGTAAAAGTCCTTCTGCACCTCAGTCTCTATTGTTTGCTCTCTGTAATGGTCCTTCTGCACCCCACTATCCAATCTCTGCCCTCTGTAACAATCCGTCTGCACCTCTGTGTCCAACGTCTGCTCTCTGTAACAGTCCTTTTGCACCCCAGTCTCCAAACTCTTCTCTCTGTAACAGTCCCTCTGTACCAAAGTCTCCAACCTCTTCTCTCTATAACGGTCCTTCTGCACCCCAATTGCTAACCTCTGCTTTCTGAAAAAGTTCTTCTGCACCTCAGACTCCAACCTCTGCTCTCTGTAACAGACGTTCTAAGCTTCAGTCTGAAACCTCTACTGTCTGCAACAATCCTTCTAAACCCCAGTCCCCAAACTGTGCTATCTGTTACAATCCTTCTACAACCCAGTCTCCAACATCTGCTCTCTGTAACAAGTCTTCTGCAACTCAGTCTCCAAAGTCTGCTCTCTGTAACAGGCCTTCTGCAACCCAGTCTCCAACCTCTTCTCTCTGCAACGATTTTTCTGCAACTCAGTCTCCAACCTCAGCTCTCTGAAACAGTACTTCTGCACTTCATTCTCCAACCTCTGCTCTCTGTAAGATCTTTCTCCACCCTATTCTCCAAACTTTGCTCTCTGTAAAAGTCATTCTGCAGCCCAGTATCCAACCTCTGTTCTCTGCAGCAGTCCTCCTGTACCCCAGGCTAAAAACTCTACTTTCCGTATCAGTATTTTTGCACCCCAGTCTGAAACCTCTGCTCTCTGTAACAGTCATTCTGCACTTCAGTCACCAACCTCTGCTCTCCGCAACAGTCCTTCTGCACCCCAGTCTCCAACCTCTGCTCTGAGCAAAAGTCCTTCTACACACAGTCTTCAACATCTGCTCTCTGCAACGATACTTCTGCATCCCAGTCTCAAACGTTTGCTCTCTGCAACAGTCCTTCTACACCCCAGTCTCCAACCTCTGCTCTCTGCTACAGTCCTTCTGCACCCCAGTCTCCAACCTAAGCTCTCTTCAAAATTTCTTCTGCACCCCAGTCTCTAACCTGTGCTCTTTGTAACTATCCTACTGCACCCCGGTCTCCAAACTCTGCTCTCTGTAGCAATCCTTCTGCACATCAGTCTCCAACCTCTGCTCTCTTCAACGATCCTTCTGCACAAAAGTTTCCAAACTCTGAACTTTGTAACAGTCCTTCTACACCTAGTCTCCAAACTCTCCTCTCTGTAACAAACCTTTTGCACCTCAGTATCAAAACTCTGCTCTCTGCAATGGTTTTTCTGCACCCCAGTCTCCAACCTCTGTTCTCTGCAACATTTCTTCTGCACCGCAGTCTCCAACCTGTGCTCTCTGTAACACTCCTTCTGCACCCCAGTCTCCAACATCTGCTCTCTGCAACGATCCTTCGTCTACCCAGTCTCCAAACTCTCCTCTCTGTAAAAGTCCTTTTATATCGCAGTCTCCAACCTCTTCTCTTTGTAACGGTCCATTTGCTCCCCAATTGCCAAACTCTGCTTTCTGTAACAGTCCTTCTGCACACCATTCTCCAAACACTTCTCTCTGCAAAAATCTTTCTGCACCTCAGTCTCAGACTTCCGCTCTCTGTAAAAGTCCTTCTGCACCTCAGTCTCAATCCTTTGCTTTCTGTAATGATCCTTCTGCACCCCAGTTTCCAATCTCTGCTCTCTGTAACAATCCTTCTGCAACCCAGTCTCCAAACTCTGTTCTCTGTAACAGACCTTCTGTACCGCAATCTCCAACCACTTCTCTCTATAACGGTACTTCTGCACCCCAATTGCCAACTTCTACTTTCTGAAACAGTCCGCCTGCACCTAAAACTCCAACCTCTGCTCTCTGTAACAGTCCTTCTAAGCCTCAGTCTGAAACCTCTGCTATCTGCAACAATCATTCCAAACCCCAGTCTCCAAACTGTGCTATCTGTAACAATCCTTCTGCACCCCAGTCTCAAACATCTGCTCTCTGTAACAGGTCTTCTGCAACTCAGTCTCAAAAGTCTTCTCTCTGTAACAGGCCTTCTGCACCCCAGTCTCCAACCTCTGCTCTCTTCAAAATTTCTTCAGCATCCCAGTCTCCAACCTGTACTCTGTAACTATCCTACTGCACCCCAGTCTCAAAACTCTGCTGTCTGTATCCATCCTTCTGCACCTCAGTCACCAACCTTTGCTCTCTGCAAAGATCCTTCTGCACCCCAGTCTCCAAAGTCTGTTCTCTGCAACAGTCCTTCTGACCCAAGTCTCCAGCCTCTGCTCTCTGTAACATCCTTCTGCAAACCAGTTTCCAAACTGTGCTCTCTGTGACATTCTTTCTGCACCCCAGTCTCCACCATCTGCTCTTTGTAACAGTACTTCTGTACTGCAGTCTCCAATCTCTGCTCACTGCAACATTTTTTCTGAACCCCAGTCTCAAAACTGTGCTCTCTGTAACTGTCTTTCTGACCCCAGTCTCCAACCTCTGCTCTCTGAAACGATCCTTCTGCACCTTAGTCGCAAACCTCTGATCTCTTCAAGGATTCTTCTGCACCTCAGTTTCTAACCTCTGCTCTCTGCAACGATCCTTCTGCACCACAGTTTCCAATCTCGGCACTCTGTAAAAGTCCTTCTACAACTAGTCTCCAAACTCTTCTGTCTGTACCAATCCTTCTGCACCTCAGTCTCCCACATCTGCTCTCTGTAACAGTCCTTCTCCACCTAAGTCTCCAAACTCTGCTCTCTGTAACAGGCTTACTGCTCCCCAGTCTCCAACCTCTGATCTCTGTAACAGTTCTTCTGCACCCCAATTTCGAATCTCTGCAACGATCATTCTGAATCTCAGTCTCCAACATCTGCTCTCTGCAACAGTCCTTCTGCACCCCAGTCTCCAGACTCTGCTCCCTGTAAGATCCTTTTGCATCCCTTTCTCCAAACTCTCCTCTCTGTAACAGTCCTTTTGCATCCCAGTATCAAACCTCTGCTCTCTGTAAAAGTTTTTCTGCACCTCAGTCTCCAACCTTTGCTCTCTGTAATGGTCCTTCTGCACCCCAGTCTCCAACCTATACTCACTGCACCAGTCGTTCTGCACCCTAGTCTCAAATCTCTGCTCTCTGCTACATTACTTCTGCACCCCAGACTTCAACATTTGCTCTCTAT
Source organism: Ictidomys tridecemlineatus (assembly GCF_052094955.1). Lineage (NCBI taxonomy): Eukaryota > Metazoa > Chordata > Mammalia > Rodentia > Sciuridae > Ictidomys > Ictidomys tridecemlineatus. The sequence continues at coordinate 276,855 of NW_027522661.1, forward strand.
ATCAGTCCTTTTGCACAACAGTCTCCAAACTCTGCTCTCTGCAACAGTTTTTTTACACCCCAGTAACCAAAATCTGCTCTGTGTAACGATCCTTCTGCACGTTAGTTTCCAACCTCTGCTCTCTGCATCGATCCTTCTGCACCTCAGTCTCCAACCTCTGATCTCTGTATCAGTCCTTCTGCAACACAGTGTCCAAACTCTGCTCTCTGCAAAAGTCCTTATGCACCCAAGTCTCCAAACTCTGCTGTCTGCAACATTTCTTCTGCACCCCAGTTTCCAACCTGTACTCTCTGGAACAGTCCTTCTGCACCCCTATCTCCAACATCTGCTCTCTACAAGGATCCTTCTTCTACCCAGTCTCCATCTGCTCTCTGTAAAAGTTTTTATGTATCGCAGTCTCCAACCTCTACTCTTTGTAATGGTCCATTTGCTCCCCAATTGCCAACCTCTGCTTTCTGTCACAGTCCTTTTGCACCCCAGTCTCCAAACTCTTCTCTCTGAAAGGATCTTTCTAGACCTCAGTCTCCAACCTCTGCTCTCTGTAAAAGTCCTTCTGCACCTCAGTCTCCATCCTTTGCTCACTGTAATTTTCCTTCTGCACCCCAGTCTCTAATCTCTGTTCTCTGTAACAATCCTTCTGCACCTCTGTCTCCAAAGTCTGCTCTCTGTAAAAGTCTTTCTGCACCCCAGTCTCCCACATCTGCTCTCTGAAACGGTCCATCTGCACCCCAGTCTCAAAACTCTGCTCTCTGTAACAGTCCTTCTGTACGGCAGTCTCCAACTTCTTCTCTCTATAATGGTCCTTCTCACCTCAATTTCCAACCTCTGCTCCCTGTAACAGTCCTTCTAAGCCTCAGTCTGAAACTTCTGCTATCTGCAACAATTATTCTAAACCCCAGTCTTCAAACTGTGCTATCTGTAAAAATCCTTCTGCACTCCAGTCTCCAACATCTGCTCTCTGTAAAAGGTCTTCTGCAACCCCGTCTCCAAACTCTGCTTTCTGTAACAGGCCTTCTGCACCCCAGTCTCCAACCTCTGCTCTCTGCAAAAGTCCTTCTACACGCCAGTCTCCAACCTCTGCTCTCTGCAATATTCTTTTTGCATCCCAGTCTCCAAACTCTATTTTCTGTATCAGTTATTCTGCACACCAGTCTAAAACCTATCCTCTCTGTAACAGTCCTTCTGCACCTCAGTCTCCAACCTCTGCTCTCTGCAACAGTCCTTCTGTACCACAGTCTCCAACCTCTGCTCTCTGCAAACGTCTTATTATACTCAATTATCCAACATTTTCTCTCTGCAATGATCATTCTGCATCCCAGTTTTTAACCTCTGCTCTCTGCTGAAGTCTTTCTGCACCCCAGTCTCCAACCACTGCTGTCTGCAATATTTCTTCTGCACCCCAGTCCCAAACCTGTGCTCTCTGTAACTATCTTACTGCACCCGATTCTTCAAACACTTCTCTCTGTAGCGATCCTTCTGCACCTCAGTCTTCAACCTCTTCTCTCTGCAACAGTCCTTCTGAACCCCAGTCTCAAACATATGCTCTCTGTAACAGTCCTTCTGCACATCAGTGTCCAAAATCTGCTCTGTAAAATCTTTCTGCACCTCAGTCTCCAACCTCTGCTCTCTTTAACGATCCTTCTTCACCTCATCTTCAAATTCTGCTCTCTGTAACAGGCCTTCTGCACCACAGTCTCCAACATCTGATCACTGTAACAGTTCTTCTGAACCCAAATCTCCAAACTCTGCTCTCTGTAACACTGCTTCTGCACCCCAGTCTCCAGTCTCTGCTCTCTGTAAGAATACATTGAGACCCCAGTCTCCAAACTCTCCTCTCTGTTAAAGTCCTTCTGCACCTCATTCTCCATCCTCTGCTCTCTTTAACAGTCCTTCTGCACCCCAGTCTCCAACATCTGCTCTCTGCAACGATCCTTCTTCTCTACAGTCTCAAACCTCTGCTCACAGCAACGGTCCTTATACACCCCAGTTTTCAAACTCTGCTCTCTCTAACAGTCCTTTTGAACCTCAGTCTCCAAACTCGTCTCTCTGCACCAGTCCTTCTGCACCCCAGTCTCCAAACTCTGCTCTCTGCACCAGTCCTTCTGCACCCCAGTCTCCAAACTCTGCTCTCAGTAACAATTCTTCTGCACCCCAATATCCAAACTCTACTCTCTGTAACACTCCCTCTGTACCCCAGTCTCCACCCTCTACTCTCTGTAAAGGTCCTTCTGCACCTCTGTCTCCAACCTCTACTCTCTGTAAGATCCTTCTGCCACGCATTCTCCAAACGCTGCTCTCTGTAACGGTCCTTCTGCATCCCAGTCTCCGAACTCTGCTCTCTGTAACAGGCCTTCTGCACCCAGTCTTCAACCTCTGCTCTCTCTAACAGGCCTTCTGCACCCCAGTCTCCAACCTGTTCTCTGCAACGAACCTTCTGCACCCCAGTCTCCAAACTCTGCTCTCTGAAACAGTCCTTCTGCGCCCAGGTTCCAAAATCTGCTCTCTGCAACAGTCCTTCTGCACCTCAGTCTGAAAACTCAGCTCTCTGCAACAATCCTTCTGCTCCCCAGTTTCCAAACTTTGCTCTATGTAATAGTCATTCTGAACATCAGTCTCCAAAATGCTCTCTTTAAGATCTTTGTGGAACCCAGTCTCGAAATTGTGCTATCTGTAACATTCCTTCTGCACCCCAGTCTCCAACCTCTTCTCTCTGCAACGATAGTTCTTCACCTCAGTCTCCAAACTCTGCTCTCTGCAGCAGTCCTTCTGGACCCAGTCTCCAACGTCTGCTCTCTGTAACAATCCTTCTGCACCTCAGTCTCCAACCTCTTCTCTCTGCAACGGTTCTTCTGCACACCAGTCTTTACCCTCTGTTCTCTGCAACAGTCCTTCTGCACCCGGTCTGCAAACTTTGCTCTCTGTAAAAGTCCTTCTCTACTGGAGTCTCCAACCTCTGCTCCCTGTAACGGTCCTTCTTAACCCCATTATCCAACCTCTGCTTTGTGTATCAGTTGTTCTGCACCCCAGTCTCCAAACTCTGCTCTCTGTATCAGTCCTTTTGCACCTCAGTCTCCAACCTCTTTTTCTGCAGCAGTCCTTTTACACCCCAGAAACCAAACTCTGCTATGTGTAACGATACTTCTGCACCATAGTTTTCAACCTCTGCTCTCTGCAACGATCCTTCTGCACCCCAATCTCCAACCTGTGCTCTCTTTAACTGTCCTTCTGCAACTCAGTCTCCAAACTCTGCTCTCTATAACAGTCCTTTTGCACCCCAGTCTCCAACATCTGCTCTCTGCAATGATTCTTCTTCTACCCAGTCTCCAAACTCTGCTCTCTGTAAAAGTCTTTTTGTATTGCAGTCTCCAACCTTTTCTCTTTGTTACGGTCCATCTGAACCCCAATTGCCAACCTCTGCTTTCTATAAAAGTCCTTTTACACCTCAGACACCAACCTCTACTCGCTGTAACAGTCCTTCTAAGCCTCAGTCTGAAACCTATGCTCTCTACTTCGATCCTTCTACACACCAGTCTCCAAACTGTGCTATCTGTAACAATCCTTCTGCACCCAAGTCTCCAACATCTGCTCTCTGTAACAGGTCTGCTGCAACCCAGTCTCCAAACTCAGCTCTCTGTAACAGTCCTTCTGCACCTCAGTCTCCAACCTCATCACTCTGCAACGGACCTTCTGCTCCCCAGTCTCCAACCTCTGCTGTCTGCAAAAATCATTCTGCATCCCAGTCTCTAACGTCTGCTCTCTGCAACAGTCCTTCTAAACCCCAGTCTCCAACCTCTGCTATCTTCTACAGTCCTTCTGCATCCCAGTCTCCAACCTCTTCTCTCTGCAACATTTTTTCTGCACCCCAGTCTCCAACCTCTGCTTTCTGTAACTATCCTACTGCACCCTGGTCTCCAAAGTCTGCTCTCTGTAGCGATCTTTCTACACCTCAGTCTCCAGCTTCTGCTCTCTGTAACGATCTTTCTGCACCCTAGTATCCAAACTCTGCTCTCTGCAACAGTCTTTCTGCACCCCATATTCCAAGCTCTGCTCTCTGTAACACTCCTTCTGCACATCAGTGTCCAAAATCTGCTCTCTGTAACAATCCTTCGGCACCTCAGTCTCCAACCTCTGCTCTCTGCAATGATCCTTCGGCACCACAGTCTCCAACCTCTGCTCTCTGTAACAATTCTTCTGAACCTCAATCTCCAAACACTGCTGTCTGTAACACTCCTTCTGCACGCCAGTCTCCATCCTATGCACTCTGAAAGAATCCTTTGACACCACAGTCTCCAACCTCTCCTCTCTGTAAAAGTCCTTCTGCATATCAGTATCCAACCTCTAAAATCTGTAACGGTCCTTCTGCACCCCAGGCTCCAACCTCCACTCTCTGAAACGATCCTTGTTCACCTCAGTCTCCAAACTCTGCTCTCTGTAACAGTCCTTCTGCACCCCAGTCCCAACATCTGCTCTCTGCAGCGATCCTTCTTCTCCCCAAGCTCCAACCTCTGCTCTCAGCAATGGTCCTTCTGCACCCCAATTTCCAAACTCTGCTCTCTGTAACAGTCCTTCTGCACCTCATTCTCTAAACTCTGCTCTCCGCAACAGTCCTTCTGCACCCCACTCACCAACCTCTGCTCTCGGTAACAGTTCTTTTGGACCCCAATCTCAAAATTCTGCTCTCTGTAACACTCCTTCTGCACCCCAGTCTCCACACTCTGATCTCTATAACAATTCTTCTGGACCTCAGTTTCCAACCTCTTCTCTCTGTATCAGTTCTTCTGCACCTTCGTCTCCAAATTTGTTCTCTGCAATAGTCTTTCTGCACCCGAGTCTCCAACCTCTGCTCTCTGCAACATTTCTACTGCTCCACAGTCTCCAACCTCTGCTCTCTATACAGTTCTTCTGCACCCCAATTTCAAAACTCTGCTGTCTGTATCACTCCTTCTGCACCCCAGTCTCTATCCTCTGCTCTCTGTAAGAATTCTTCTGCACCCCAGTCTCCAAATTCTGCTCTCTGTAAAAGTCTTTCTGCTCCTCAGTCTCCAACCTCTGCTCTCACTAACGGTCCTTCTGCACCCCAGTCTCCAACCTCTGCTCTCTGTAACAATCCATCTGCAACTCAGTCTCCAACCTCTGCTCTCTGTAACAGTCATTCTGCACCATAGTCTCCAACATCTGCTCTCTGAAAAAATGCTTCTTCTACCCAGTCTCCAACCTCTGCTCTCTGTAACAGTCCTTTTGTATCGCAGTCTCCAACCTCTTCTCTTTGTAACGGTCCTTCTGCTCCCCAATTGCCAGCCTCTGTTTTCTGTAACAGTATTGCTGCACCCCAGTCTCCAATCTCTTCTCCCTGCAACGATCCTTCTGCACCTAAGAATCCAACCTCTGCTCTCTGCAACAGTCCTTCTGCACCCCAGTCTCCAGACTCTGCTCTCTGAAAGATGATTTTTCATCCCAGTCTCCAAACTCTACTCTTTGTAGCAGTTCTTCTGTACCCCAGTATCCAATCTCTGCTCTCTTTAAAAGTCTTTCTGCACCTCAGTCTCCAAACTTTGCTCTCTGTAATGGTCCTTCTGCACCCCAGTCTCAAAACCTTTGCTCTCTGTAACAATCCTTCTGCACCTCAGTCTCCAAAGTCCGCTCTCTGTAAACAGTCCTTCTCTACCCCAGTCTCCTAAATCTGATCTCTGCAACGGTTGTTCTGCACCCCAGTCTCCAAACTCTGCTCTCTCTAAACAGTCCTTCTGTACCGCAGTCTCCAACCTCTTTTCTCTATAAACGGTCCTTCTACACGCGGATTGCCAAACTCTGCTTTCTGTAACAGTCATTCTGATCCTCAGATTCCAAACTCTGCTCTCTGTAACAGTCCTTCTAAGCCTCATTTTGAAACCTCTGCTCTCTGCAATGATCGTTCTGCACCCTAGTCTCCAAAATGTACTATCTGTAACAATCCTTCTGCACCCCAGTCTCCAACCTCTGCTCTCTCTAAAAGGTCTTCTGCACCCCAGTCTCAAACTATGCTCTCTGTAACAGGCCATCTGCACCCCAGTCTCCAACCTCTTCTCTCTGAAACGATCCTTCTGCACCTCAGTTTCCGACCTCGGCTCTCTGTAACAATCCTTCTGCAACTCAGTCTCCAACCTCTGCTCTCTGTGACAGTCCTTCTGCACCCCAGTCTCCAACATCTGCAATCTGCAACGATTCTTTTTACCCAGTCTCCAACCTCTGCTCCCTGTAACAGTCCTTTTGTATTCCAGTCTTTAACCTCTTCTCTTTGTAACGGTCCTTCTGCTCCTCAATTGCCAACCCCTGCTTTCTGAAAAAGTCCTTCTGCACCCCAGTCTCTAACCTCTTCTCTCTACAACGATCCTTCTGCACCTCAGTCTCTAAACTCTGCTCTCTGCAAGAGTCCTTCTGCATCCCAGTCTCCAGACTCTGCTATCTTTAAGATCCATTTGCATCCCAGTCTTCAACATCTGCTCTCTGTAACATTCCTTCTGAACCACAGTATCTAACCTCTGCTCTCTGGAAAAGTTTTTCTGCACAAGAGTCTCCAACCTTTGCTCTTTGTAATGGTCCTTCTGCACCCCAATATTCACAATCTGCTCTCTCTACCAATCCTTCTGCACGTCAGTCTTCAACGTCTGCTCTGTGTAACAGACTTTCTGCACCCCAGTCTCCAAACTCTGCTCTCTGTAACAGTCCTTCTGCACCTCAGACTTTAACCTCTGCTCTCTGTAACAGTCCTTCTAAGTCTCAGTCTTAAACCTCTGCTTTTTGCAACGATCCTTCTTCACACCAGTCTTCAACCTCTACTCTCTGCAACATTCCTTCTGCACCTCAGTCTCAAACCTGTGCTCTCGGTAGCGATTCTACTGCACCTCAGTCTTCAAACTCTTCTCCCCTAAAGATCCTTCTTCACCCCAATCTCCAAGTTCTGCAATCTGTAACGGTCCTTCTGCACCCCAGTCTCCAAACTCTGCTCTCTGAAACGATCCTTCTGCACCCCAGTCTCCAACCTCTGCTGTCTGTAACAAACCTTCTGCACCCCACTCTCCAAACTCTGCACTCTGTAACAGGCCTTCTGCAACCCAGTTTCCAACCTCTTCTCTCTGCAATGATTTTTCTGGACCTCAGTCTCTAAACTCTGTTCTCTGCAACAGTGTTTCTGCACCCGAGTCTCAAGACTCTGCTCTCTGTATGATCCATTTGCATCCCAGTCTCCAACCTCTACTCTCTGTAAAAGTACTACTGCAACCCAGTATCCAACCTATGCTCTCTGAAAAAGTCCTTCTGCACCTCAATCTACAAACATTGATCTTTGTAATGGTCCTTATGCACCCCAGTATCCATCCACTGCTTTTTGTAACAATCCTTCTGCACCTCAATCTCCAACGTTTGCTCTCTGTAACAGTCTTTGTGCACCCCAGTCTCCAATATCTGTTCTCCATTACGGTCATTCTGCACCCCAGTCTCCAACCTCTTCTATCTGCTAAAGTCCTTCTTCACCCCAGTCTCAAACCTCTGCTCTCTGCAACATTTTTCTGCACCCCAGTCTCCAACAAGTGCTCTTTGCAACTGTCCTGCTGCACCCTAGTCACCAAACTCTGCTCTCTGTAGCGATCCTTCTGAATCTCAGTCTTCAACCTCTGCTCTCTGCAATGATATTTCTTCACCACATTCTCAAAACTCTGCTCTCTGCAACAGTCCTTCTGCACCCCAGTCTCCATCCTCTGCTCTCTGCAACATTTTTTCTGCACCCCAGTCTCTAAACTTTGCTCTTTGTTACTGTCTTTCTGACCCCAGTGTCCTAACTGTGCTCTCTGAAACGATCCTTCTGCACCTCAGTCTCCAACCTCTGCTCTCTTCAACGATCCTTTTGCACCTCAGTTTCCAAACTCTGATCTCTGTTATGATCCTACTGCAACTCAGTCTCCGAACTCTGCTCTCTGTGAAAGTTCTTCTGCACCCCAGTCTCCAACATCTGCTCTCTGCAAGGATCCTTCTTCTACCCAGTCTCCAACCTCTGCTCCCTGTAATAGTCCTTTTGTATCGCAGTCTCCAACTTCTTCTCTTTGTAACGGTCCTTCTGCTCCCAAATGCCAAACTAGGCTTTCTGTATAAGTCTTTTCGCACCCCAATCTCTAACCTCTTCTCTCTGCAAGGATCCTTCTGAAACTCAGTCTCTAAACTCTGCTCTCTGCAACAGTCCTTCTGCACCCCAGTTTCAGACTCTGCTCTCTGTAACAGTACTACTGAAACCCAGTATCCAACTTATGCTCTCTGTAAAAGTCCTTCTGCACCTCAATCTCCAAACATTGATCATTGTAATGGTCCTTCTGCACCCCAGTATCCAACCTCTGCTCTTTGTAACAATCCTTCTGTACCTCAGTCTCCAATGTCTGCTCTCTGCTACAGTCCTTCTTCACCCCAGGCTCAAACCTCTGCTCTCTGCAACATTTCTTCTGCAACCCAGTCTCCAACCAGTGCTCTCTGTAGCGATCCTTCTGCACCTCAGTCTTCAACCTCTGCTCTCTGCAACGATCCTCCTTCACCACAGTCTCCAACATCTGCTCTCTGCAACAGTCCTTCTGCACCCCAGTCTCCAAGCTCTGCTCTCTGTAACAGTCTTTCTGCACATCAGTGTCTAAACTCTGCTCTCTGTAAAAATTCTTATTCACCTCAGTCTCCAAACTCTGTTCCATGTAACAGGCCTTCTGCACCCCAGTCTCCATCCTCTGCTCTCTGTAACAGTTTTTCTGAAACCCAATCTCCAAACTCTGCACTCTGTAAAACTCTTTCTGCACCCCAGTCTCCATCCTCTGCTCTCTGTAAGAATCTTTTTGCACCCCAGTCTCCAACCTCTCCTCTCTGTAAAAGTCCTTCTCCACATCAGTCTCGAAGTTCTACAATGTGTAACGGTCCTTCTGCACCTCAGTCTACAACCTCTGCTCCCTGTAACAGTCCTTCTAAACCCCAGACTTTAACATCTGGTCTCTGCAACGATCCTTCTTCTCTCCAGGTTTCAAACTCTGCTCTCTGCAAAAGTCCTTCTGCACCCTAGTCTCCAAACTCTGCTCTCTGTAACACTCCTTCTGCTCCCCAGTCTCCACCCTCTGATCTCTGTAACAATCCTTCTTGATCTCAGTCTCCAAACTCTCCTCTCTACAACAGCACTTCTGCTTCTAAGTCTCCAACTCCTACGCTCTGTAAAAGTGCTTGTGTACCTCAGTCCCCAAACTCTGTTCTCTGTAAGATCCTTCTGCAAACCATTCTTCAAACTCTGCTCTCTGTAACAGTCCTTCTGCGCCTCAGTCTCGAAACTCCGCTCTCTGTACCAGGCCTTCTGCACCTTAGTCTTCAAACTCTGCTCTCTGTAACAGGCATTCTGCACCCCAGTCTCCAACCTGTGTTCTCTGCAATGATCCTTCTGCACCCCAGTCTCCAAACTCTGCTCTTTGTAACAGTCCTTCTGCACCCCAGGATCCAACATCTTCTCTCTGCTACAGTCTTTCTGCACCTCAGTCTGAAAACTCTGCTCTCTGCAACAATCCTTCTGCACCCCAGTTTCCAAACTTTGCTCTTTGAAACAGTCCCTCTGAACCTCAGTCTACAAAATGCTCTATGTAATATCCTTCTGCAACCCTATCTCGAACCTGTGCTATCTTTAACAGTGCTTCTGCACCCCAGTTCCAAACTCTGCCCTCTGCAACGGTTCTTCTGCACACCAGTCTCCAACCTGTGTTCTCTGCATCAGTTCTTCTGCACCCGAGTCTCCAAACTCTGCTCCCTGTAACAGTCCTTCTGAACCGCAGTCTCTAAACTCTGAACTCTGCAAAAGTTGTTCTGCACCCCAGTCTCCAACTTCTGCTCTGTGCAACATTTCTTTTGCACCCCAGTCTCCATCTGTGCTCTCTGTAACTATCCTATGGCACCCCAGTCTCCAAACACTTTTTTATGCAATACTCCTTCTGCACCCCAGTCTCCAAACTCAGCTCTCTGTAACAGTTTTTCTGTACCGCAGTCTCCAAACTCTGCTTTGTGTAATGGCCCTTCTGCACCCCAGTCTCCACACTCTGCTTTCTGTATCAGTTCTTCTGCACCCCAGTCTTCAAACTCTGCTCTGTGTAACAGTTGTTCTGCACCTCAGTCACCATCCTAGGCTCTCTGCAAAAGTCCTTCTGCACCCCAGTCTCAAACCTCTGCTCTCTGAAGCCTTCCTTCTACACCCCAGTCTCCAACCTGTACTCTTTGAAACGAACTTTCTGCACTCCAGTCTCCAAAGTCTGCTCTATGCAACTTTCCTTCTGCACCCCAGTCTCCATTCTCTGCTCTCTATAAGAATCTTTCTGAACCCAATTCTCTAACCTCTTCTCTTTGTAAAAGTCCTTCTGTACCGCAGTCTCCAAACTCTGCTGTCTGCAACAGTCCTTCTGCACCCCAGTCTCTAACCTGTGCTGTCTGCAACAGTCCTTCTGCACCCCAGTCTCCAACCTCTGCTCTCTGCAACATTTCTTCTTCACCCCAGTCTCCAACCTGTGTTCTCTGTAAATGTCCTTTTGAACCACAGTCTCCAACCTCTGCTCTCTGTAGCGATCCTTCTGCAACTCAGTCTCCAACCTCGGATCTCTGCAACGATCCTTCTGCACCTCAGTCCCAAAACTCTGTTCTCTTCAATGATCCTTCTACACACCAGTCTCCAAGCTCTGCTCTCTGTAACAGTCTTTCTGAACACCAGTGTCCAAACTCTGCTGTCCGTCAAAATACTTCTGCATCTAATTCTCCAACCTCTGCTCTCTGTAACAGTACTTCTGCACCTCAGTCTCCAACCTCTGCTTTCTGTAACAATCTTTCTGCACCTCAGTCTCCAAACGCTGCTCTCTGTAACACACCTTCTGCACCCCAGTCTCCAAACTCTACTCTCTGTAACAGTTTTTCTGGACACCAATCTACAAACTCTGCTCTTGGTAACACTCCTTCTGCACCCCAGTCTCAATCCTCTGCTCTCTGTAACACTCCTTTTGCACACCAGTCTCCATTCTCTGCTCTCTGTAATGATCCTTCAGCACCTCAATATCCAACCTCTGCTCTCTGTAAGAGGCTTTCTGAACCCCATTCACCAACCTATGCTCTCTGGATCAGTCTTTTTGCTCCCCAGGATCCTACCTCTGCTCTCTGTAACAATCCTTCTGCACTTGAGTCTCAAACCTCTTCTCTCTGCAACGTTCGGTCTGCACCCCAGTCTTCATACTCTATTCTCTGCAACGGTTCTTCTGCACACCAGTCTCCAACCTCTGTTCTCTGCATCAGTCCTTCTGCACCCAAGTCTCCAACCTCTGCTCCCTGTAACAGTCCTTCTGAACCGCAGTCTCTAACCTCTGCTCTCTGAAAAAGTTGTTCTGCACCCTAGCATCCAACTTCTGCTCTCTGCAAACGTCCTTCTGCACCCCAGTCTCCAACTTCTGCTCCCTGCAACATTTCTTTTGCACCCCAGTCTCCATCTGTGCTCTTTGTAACTCTCCTTCGGCACCCCAGTCTCCAAACACTTTTTACTGCAATAGTCCTTCTGCACCCCAGTCTCCAAACTAAGCTTTCTGTAACAGTCCTTCTGTACCGCAGTCTCCAACCTGTGCTCTCTGTAACTGTCCTTTTGCACCCCAGTCTCCAACCTTTGCTCTCTCAAGCGATCATTCTGTACCTCAGTTTTCAACCTCGGCTCTCTGCAACGATTCTTCTGCACCTCAGTCTCAAAACTCTGTTCTCTTCAATGATCCTTCTACACACCAGTCTCCAAGCTCTGCTCTCTGTAACAATCTTTCTGAACACCAGTGTCCAAACTCTGCTCTCCGTAACAATCATTCTGCATCTCATTCTCCAACCTCTGCTCTCTGTAACAGTCCTTTTGCACCTCAGTCTCCAAATGCTGCTGTCTGTAACAGACCTTCTGCACCCCAGTCTCCAACGTCTACTCTCTGTAACAGTTTTTCTGGACACTAATCTACAAACTCTGCTCTCGGTAACACTCTTCTGCACCCCAGTCTCCATCCTCTGCTCTCTGTAACAGTCCTTCTGTACCACAGTCTCAAAACTCTGCTCTCTGTGACGGTCCTTCTGTACCCCAGTCTCCAATCTCTGCTCTCTGCAACAGTCCTTCTGCTCCCCAGTCTCCAACCTCTGCTCTTTGTAAATGTCCTTCTTCTCCCCAGTCTCCAACTCTGCTCTCTTTAACAGTCCTTCTGTACCGCAGTCCCCAACCTCTGCTCTCTGCAACGATCCTTCTGCACCCAAGTCTCCAACCTCTATTTTCTGTATCATTTCTTCTGCACCATAGTTTCCATCCTCTTCTCTCTGTAACATTCCTGCTGCACCTCTGTCTCCAACCTCTGCTTTACGCAACAGTTCTTCTGCAACCCAGTCTCCAACTTATGTTCTCTGGAACAGTTCTACTGCACCCCAGACTCCAAGGTTTGCACTCTGAAACAGTACTTCTCCACACCAGACTCTAAGCTCTGATCTCTGTAACAGTCCTCCTGTAGTGCAATCTCCAAAATCTGCTCTCTGTAACGCTCCTTCTGCTCCCCAGGCTTCAACCTCTGCTTTCTTTATCAGTCCTTCTGCACCCCAGTCTCCAACCTCATCTCTCTGTTACAGTCCTTCTGCACCTCAGTCTCCAAACTCTGCTCTCTGCAAAAGTCCTTCTGCACCCAAGTCTCAAACCGCTTCTTTCTGCAACAGTCCTTGTACACCCCAGTCTCCAAACTCTGCTATCTGCAACAGTCCTTCTGCACCCAAGTCTCAAACTCTGCTATCTGAAACAGTCCTTCTGCACCCCAGTCTCCAACCTCTGCTCTCTGTAACAATCCTTCTGCACCTCAGTCTCCAAACTCTGCTCTCTAGAACGGTTCTTCTGAACCTCAGTCTCTAAACTCTACTCTCTTTAACAGTCCTTCTACACCTCAATCTCCAACATATTCTCTCTGTAAGATCCTTCTGCAAGCCAGTCTGTAAACTCTGCCCTCTGGAACAGTCCTTCTGCACCCCTTCTCCAAATTCTGTTCTCTAACAGTCCTTCTGCACGCCGGTCTCAAAACTCTGCCCACTACAACGATCCTTCTGCACCCCAGTCTCCAACCTCTGCTCTCTGCAACAGTACTTCTGCACCCCAGTCTCCAATATCTGCTCTCTGCAACAGTCTTTCTGCACCTCAGTCTGAAAAGTCTGTTCTCTGCAACGATCATTATGCACCTCAGTCTCCAACATATTCTCTCTATAACAGTCCTGCTGTACCACAGTCTTTAAAACTTGCTCTCTGTTAGATCCTTCTGCAACCCTGTCTTCAAACTCTGCTGTTTGTAACAGTCCTTCTGCACACCACTCTGCAAACTCTGCCCTGTGAAACAGGCCTTTTGCACTCCATTCTCCAACCTCTTCTGTCTGCAACAGTCTTTCTCCACAGGAGTCTCCAAACTCTGCTTTCTGTATCAGTCCATCTCCACCCCAATCTCCAAACTCTGCTTCCTGTAACAGTCTTTCTGCACTTCACTCTACAAACTCTGCTCTCTGCAACAGTCCTTCTGCAACATAGTCTCCAAACTCTGATCTATGCAAAAGTCTTTCTGCACTAAAGTCTCCAAACTCTGCCTCTGTAATAGTCCTACTGAAAGGCAGTCTCCAACTTCTACTCTCTGCAACAGTGCTTCTGCACGCAAATCTCAAACTTGTACTCTCCGCAACAGTTCTGCTACACCCCATGTCCAGCCTCTGCTCTCTGCAGCAGTCCCTCTGCAACCCAGTCTCCAACCTTCGCTCTTTATAACGATCCTTCTGTACCTCATTCTCCAAACTCTACTCTCTGTAAAAGTACTTCTGTACCCCTTCTTCAAACTCTGCTCTCCGTAACAGGCCTTCTGCACCCCAGTCTCCGAACTTTTTTCTATATAACATTCCTTCTGCACCCCAGTCTTCAACCTCTGCTCTCTACAACAATGCTTCTGCACCCCAGTTTTTAACCTCAGCTCTCTGCAACAGTCCTTCTGCACCCCAGTCTCCAACATGTGCTCTCTGCAAAAGTCCTTCTGCACCTCAGTATGAAAACTCTGTTCTCTGCAACGATCCTTCTGCACCCTAGTCTCCAACCTCTGCTCTTTTTAAAAGTCCTGCTGCACCTTGGTCAACAACCTCTGCTCTCTGTAAGATCCTTGTGCAAACTTGTCTAAAAACTCTGCTCTCTGTAACAGTTCTTATGCACCCCATTCTCCAACCTCGGCTCTCTGTAACAGTCCTTTTGAACCTCAGTCTCCAAACTCTGCTCTCAGCAACGATTCTCTTGCACCTCAGTCTCCAAACTCTACTCTCTGTAACTGTCCTTCTGCACCCCAGTCTCAAACCTCTTTTGTCTGCAACGATTTTTCTGCATCCCAGTCTCCAACGTCTGCTCTCTGCAACGATCCTTCTGCACCCCAGTATCCAACTTCTGCTCTATGTAACAGTTTTCCTGCACCACAGTCTCCAAACTCTGCTCTCTGTAAGATCCTTCTGCATTCCAATTTCCAAACTCTGCTCTCTGTAACATTCCTTATATACCCCAGTCTTTAACCTATGTTACCTGCAAGTGTCCTGCGGCACCCCAGTCTCAAACCTCGGTCCTCTGCAACAGGCCTTCTGCACCCCAGTCTCCAAAATCTACTCTCTGCAACGATCCTTCTGCACCGCAGTCTCCAAATTCTGCTCTCTGCAATGATCCAACTGCACCCCAGTCTCAAACCTCTGATCCCTGCAACTGTCCTTTGGCACGTAAGTCTCAAAATTCTGCTCTCTGTTAAATCCTTCTGCACCCCTGTATCCAACCTTTGCTCTGTGTAACAGTTCTTCTGAATCCGAGTCTCCAACCTCTGCTCTCTGTAACAGGCCTATTGAACCCCAATCTACAACCTCTACTCTCTGTAACATTCCTTCTGCACCTCAGTCTCCAACCTCTGCTCTCTGCAACAGTCATCTGCACCTCAGTATCCAAGCTCTGCTCTCTGCAACGATCTTTCTGCACCTCAGTCTTCAAAGTATGCTCTCTGAAACACTTCTTCTGCACCCCAGTCTCCAACCTCTGCTCTGTTTTAGATCCTTCTGCACACCAGTTTTTAAACTCTGTTCTCTATAACATTCCTTCTCCATCCCTGTCTCCAACTTCTGCTTTCTGCAACGATCCTGTAGCACCCCAGTCTCCAACCTCTGTTCTCTAAAACGGTCCTTCTGCTCCCTAGTTTCCAACCTCTGCTCTCTGTAACAGTCCTTCTGTACCGCAGTCTCGAACCTCTGCTCTCTGTAATGGTTCTTCTGCACCCCAGTCTCCAAACTCTGTTGTCTATAACAAGCCTTCTGCACCCCAGTCTCCAAACTCTGCTCTCTGTAACAGGCCTTCTGCATCCCTGTCTCCAAACCCTTCTCTCTGCAATGATTCTTCTGCACCCCAGTGTCAAACCTCTGCTCCTTGCAACAGTTCCTCTGCACCCTAGTCTAAAACCTCTGCTCTTTGTAAGATCCTTCTGCAACCCCTTCTCCAAACTCTGCTCTCTGTATCAGTCAATCTGCACTCCAATCTTCAACATCTGCTCTCTGCAACAGTCCTTCTACACCCTAGATTCCAACCTCTGCTCTCTGCAACACTCCTTCTGCACCCCAGTCTCCAAACTCTGCTCTCTGCAACGATCCTTCTAGACCTCAGTCTCCAACCTCTGCTCTCTGCAACAGTCCTTCTGCACCCCAATCTCCAACCTCTGCGCTCTGTAACAGTTTTTCTATACCACAGTCTCCAAACTCTGGTCTCTGTAACGGTTCTACTGCACCCCAATTTCCAACGTCTAGTTTCTGTAACAGTCTTTCTGCACCTCAGTCTCCAAACTCTGCTCTCTGTAGCAGGCCTTCTGCACCCCAGTCTTCAAAATCTGAACTCTCGAAGGATCCTTCTGCACCCCAGTCTCCAACCTCTGCTCTCTGCAATGATCCTACTTCACCGCAGTCTCAAACCTCTGCTCTCTGCAACAGTCCTTTTACACCCCAGTCTCCAAAGTCTTCTCTCTGCATCTATCTTTCTGGAGCCTAGTCTCAAACCTCTGCTCTCTGTAACAATCCTTCTGCACCACAGTCTCCAAACTCTGCTCTCTGTAAGATCCTTCTGTACTCCAGTTTCCAAACTCTGCTCTCTGTAACATTCCTTCTCCACCCCAGTCTTTAACCTCTGCCTTCTGCAAGTGTCATGCAGCACCCCAGTCTTCAACCTCTGTCCTCTGCAACAGTACTTGTGCTCCCCAGTTTCCAACTTCTGCTTTCCGTACCGGTCTTTCAGCACCCCAGTCTCCAAACTCTGCTTTCTGTATCAGTCCTTTTGAACCTCAATCTCAAACCTCTGCTCTCTGTATATATCCTTCTGCACTTTAGTCTCCAACCTGTGCTCTCTGTAACATTCCTTCTGCACCCCAGTCTCCAAACTCTGCTCTCTGTAACAGTTTTTCTATACTGCAGTGTCCAAAGTCTGGTCTCTGTAACGGTCCTTCTGCACCCAATTTCCAAACTCTGCTTTCTGTAACAGTCCATCTGGACCTCAGATTCCAAACTCTGCTCTCTGTAACAGTGCTTCTACACCTCAGTCTCCAACCTCTGGTATCTGTAACAGTCCTACTGAACCTCAGTCTGACACCTCTGCTATCTTCACAATCCTTCTGCACCCCAGTATCCAAACACTGCTCTCTGTAACATTCCTTCTCCACCCCAGTCTCCAACCTCTGTCCTCTGCAACAGTTTTTCTGCTCCCCAGACTCCAGATCTGATCTCTGTAACAGTCCTTCTGTACCACAGTCTCCAACCTCTGCTCTTTGTAACGATCCTTCTACACCCCAGTCTCCATCTCTGCTTTCTTTTTTCCTTTATTTATTTTTTTTATTGTTGGTCATTCAAAACCTTACACAGTTCTTAATACATCATATTTCACAGTTTGATTCTAGCGGGTTATGAACTCCCAACTTTACCCCGTATACAGATTGCTGTGTCACATCAGTTACCCTTCCATTGATTGACATATTGCCTTTCTAGTGTCTGATGTATTCTGCTGTCAGTCTTATTCTCTACTATCCCCCCTCCCCTCCCCTCCCCTCCCCTTTTCTCTCTCTACCCGTTCTACTGTAAATCATTTCTTCCATTTGTATTATCTTGTCTTATCCCTCCATTACATAGTTCTTGATATATCATATTTCACATTTTGATTCAAGTGGGTTGTTTACTCCCATTTTACCCCTTATACAGCTTGCAGAATTACATCAGTTACACTTCCATTGCTTTACCTATTGCCATCCTAGTGTCTGTTGTATTCTGCTGCCTTTCCTATCCTCTAATATCCACCCTCCCCTCCCCTCCCATCCCCTCTTCTCTCTCTAACCCCCCTACTGTAATTCATTCCTCCCCCTTGTATTATTATTCCCTTTCCCCTCACTTCCTCTTGTATGTAATTTTGTATAACCCTGAGTGTCTCGTTCCATTTCCATGAAATTTCCCTTCTCTCTCCCTTTCCCTCCCACCTCTCAACCCTGTTTAATGATGGTCTTCTTCTCGTGCTCTTCTTCCATAGTCTTTTCTTAATTACTCTCCTTATATCAAAGAAGACATTTGGCATTTGTTTTTTAGGGCTTGGCTAGCTTCGCTTAGCATAATCTGCTCTAATGCCATCCATTTTCCTCCAAATTCTATGATTTTGTAATTTCTTAATGCAGAGTAATACTCCATTGTGTATAAATGCCACATTTTTTTTATCCATTTGTCTATTGAAGGGCATCTAGGTTGGTTCCACAGTCTTGCTATTGTGAATTGTGCTGCTATGAACATAGATGTAGCAGTATCCGTGTAGTATGCTCTTTTAAGGTCTTTAGGAAATAAACCGAGAAGGGGGATAGCTGGGTCAAATGGTGGTTCCATTCCCAGCTTTCCAAGAAATCTCCATACTGCTTTCCAAATTGGCTGCACCAATTTGCAGTCCCACCAACAATGTACAAGTTTACCCTTTTCCCCACATCCTCGCCAGCACTTATTGTTGTTTGACTTCGTAATGGCTGCCAATCTTACTGGAGTGAGATGGTATCTTAGGGTGGTTTTGATTTGCATTTCTCTGATTGCTAGAGATGGTGAGCATTATTTCATGTACTTGTTGATTGATTGTATGTCCTCCTCTGAGAAGTGTCTGTTCAAGTCCTTGGCCCATTTGTTGATGGGATTATTTGTTATCTTATTGTGTAATTTTCTGAGTTCTTTATATACTCTGGATATTAGGGCTCTATCTGAAGTGTGAGGAGTAAAGATTTGTTCCCATGATGTAGGCTCCCTATTTACCTCTCTTATTGTTTCTTTTGCTGAGAAAAAAACTTTTTAGTTTGAGTAAGTCCCATTTGTTGATTCTAGGTGTTAACTCTTGTGCTTTGGGTGTCCTATTGAGAAATTTGGAGCCCGACCCCACAGCATGTAGGTCGTAGCCAACTTTCTCTTCTATCAGATGCCATGTCTCTGATTTGATATCAAGCTCCTTGATCCATTTTGAGTTAACTTTTGTGCATGGCGAGAGAAAGGGATTCAGTTTCATTTTGTTGCATATAGATTTCCAGCTTTCCCAGCATTATTTGTTGAAGATGCTATCCTTCCTCCATTGCATGCTTTTAGCCCCTTTATCAAATATAAGAAAGTTGTAGTTTTGTGGGTTGGTTTCTGTGTCCTCTATTCTGTACCATTGGTCCACCCGCCTGTTTTGGTACCAGTACCATGCTGTTTTTGTTACTATTGCTCTGTAGTATAGTTTGAAATCTGGAATCGCTATACCACCTGATTCACACTTCCTGCTTAGTATTGTTTTTGCTATTCTGGGTCTTTTATTCTTCTATATGAATTTCATGATTGCTTTCTCTATTTCTACAAAAAATTCCGTTGGGATTTTGATTGGCATTGCATTAAACCTATAGAGAACTTTTGGTAATATCGCCATTTTGATGATGTTAGTTCTGCCTATCCATGAACAGGGTATATTTTTCCATATTCTAAGGTCTTCTTCAATTTCTCTCTTTAGGGTTCTGTAGTTTTCATTGTATAAGTCTTTCACCTCTTTTGTTAGGTTGATTCCCAAGTATTTTATTCTTTTTGAGGATATTGTGAATGGAGTGGTTGTCGTCGTGTCCATTTCAGAGGATTTGTCGCTGATGTACACGAATGATTTTGATTTATGCGTGTTGATTTTATAACCTGCCACTTTGCTGAATTCATTTATTAGCTCTAACAGTTTCTTTGTAGACCCTATTGGGTCTGCTAGGCATAGAATCATGTCATCTGCAAATAGTGATAATTTAAGTTCTTCTTTTCCTATTTTTATTCCTTTAATTTCTTTCATCTGTCTAATTGCTCTGGCCAGTGTTTCGAGAACTATGTTGAACAGAAGTGGTGAGAGAGGGTATCCCTGTCTTGTTCCAGATTTTATAGGGAATGCCTTCAATTTTTCTCCATTCAGAATGATGCTAGCCTGAGGCTTAGCATAAATTGCTTTTACAATGTTGAGGTATGTTCCTGTTATCCCTAGTTTTTCGGGAGTTTTGAACATAAACGGATGCTGTACTTTGTCGAATGCTTTTTCTGCATCTATGGAGATGATCATATGGTTCTTATTTTTATGTCTATTGATGTGGTGAATAACATTTATTGATTTCCGTATATTGAACCAGCCTTGCATACCAGGGATGAATCCTACTTGATCATGGTGCACAATTTTTTTTATATGTTTTTGTATCCGATTTGCCAGAATTTTATTGAGGATTTTTGCATCTAGGTTCATTAGAGATATTGGTCTGTAGTTTTCTTTCTTTGAAGTGTCTTTGTCTGGTTTTGGAATCAGGGTGATGTTGGCCTCGTAGAATGAATTTGGAAGTTCTCCCTCTTTTTCTATTTTCTGAAATAGCTTGAAAAGTATTGGTATTAGTTCCTCTTTAAAGGTTTTGTAAAACTCTGCTGTATACCCATCCGGTCCTGGGCTTTTCTTAGATGGTAATCTTTTGATGGTTTCTTCTATTTCTTCAATTGATATTGGTCTGTTTAGGTTGTCTATATCCTCCTGACTCAATCTGGGCAGATTATATGACTTAAGAAATTTATCTATGCCTTCACTATCTTCTATTTTATTGGAGTATAAGGATTCAAAATAGTTTCTAATTATCTTCTGTATTTCTGAAGTGTCTGTCATGATCTTGCCTTTTTCATCCCTTATGCTAGTAATTTGAGTTCTCTCTCTTCTTCTCTTTGCTAGCATGGCTAAGGGTCTGTCAATTTTATTTATCTTTTCAAAGAACCAACTTTTCGTTTTGTCAATTTTTCCAATTGTTTCTTTTGTTTCGATTTTATTAATTTCAGCTCTGATTTTAATTATTTCTTGCCTTCTACTTCTTTTGCTGTTGTTTTGCTCTTCTTTTTCTAGGATTTTGAGATGAAGTATGAGATCATTTATTTGTTGGTTTTTTCTTTTTTTAAGGAATGAACTCCAAGCAATGAATTTTCCTCTTAGAACTGCTTTCAATGTGTCCCATAGATTCTGATATGTTGTATCTGTGTTTTCATTAAACTCTAAGAATTTTCTAATTTCCTCCTTGATGTCTTCTAAAACCCATTGATCATTCAGTAACCTATTGTTCATTCTCCAAGTGATGCATGATTTTTCCTTGCTTCTTTTATCGTTGATTTTTAGTTTCATTCCATTATGATCAGATAAGATGCATGGTATTATCTCCGCTCCTTTATATTGTCTAAGAGTTGCCCTGTGACATAATATATGATCTATTTTTGAGAAGGATTCATGTGCTGCTGAGAAAAAAGTGTAGCTGCTTGATGTTGCGTGGTATATTCTATATATGTCAATTAAGTCTAGGTTGTTAATTGTGTTATTGAGTTCTATAGTTCCCTTATTCAACTTTTGTTTGGAAGATCTGTCCAGTGGTGAGAGAGGGGTGTTGAAGTCTCCCATGATTATTGTATGGTGGTCTATTAGACTCTTGAACTTGAGAAGAGTTTGCTTGATGAACACAGCAGCACCGTTGTTTGGGGTATATATATTTATGATTGTTATGTCTTGTTGGTGTATGGTTCCCTTGAGCAGTATGTAGTGTCCTTCTTTATCCCTTTTGATTAACTTTGGTTTGAAATCTATTTTATTTGATATGAGTATGGACACTCCTGCTTGCTTCCACAGTCCATATGAGTGATATGATTTTTCCCAACCTTTCACCTTCAGTCTATGTATATCCTTTCCTATCAAATGCGTCTCCTGTAGGCAGCATATTGTTGGGTCTTGTTTTGTGATCCATTCAACTAGCCTATGTCTCTTAATTGGTGAGTTTAAGCCATTAACATTTAGGGTTATTATTGAGATATGGTTTGTTCTTCCAGCCATATTTGTTTATTAATGCTGCTAAATCTGATTTGTTTTCCTCTTTGATTATTTTTCCCCCTTTACTGTCCTACCTCCCACTGTTGGTTTTCATCGTTGTTTTCCATTTCCTCTTCCTGTAGTGTTTTGACAAGGATTTTTTGAAGAGATGGTTTTCTAGCTGAAAATTCTTTTAACTTTTGTTTATCATGGAATGTTTTAATTTCATCTTCCATCCTGAAGCTTAATTTCGCCAGATACACGATTCTTGCTTGGAACCCATTTTCTTTTAGCGTTTGAAATATGTTATTCCAGGATCTTCTAGCTTTTAGAGTCTGTGTTGAGAGATCAGCTGTTATCCTGATTGGTTTACCCCTAAATGTAATCTTCTTCCTTTCTCTTGTAGCTTTTAAAATTCTCTCCTTATTCTGTATGTTGGACATCTTCATTATAATGTGTCTAGGTGTGGATCTCTTATGATTTTGCACATTCGGCATCCTGTAGGCTTCTAGGATTTGGGGTTCTGTCTCATTCTTCAAGTCTGGGAAGTTTTCTCGTATTATTTCACTGAATAAATTGTCTATTCCTTTGGTTTGTAGCTCTGTGCCTTCCTGTATCCCAATGACTCTTAAGTTTGGTCTTTTGATATTATCCCATATTTCTTGGATGTTCTGCTCATGGTTTGTTAGCAAACTTGCTGAGCTGTCTATGTTATTTTCAAGTTGAAATACTCTGTCTTCATTATCTGGTGTTCTATTTTCTAAGTGATCCATTCTGCTTGTAGTATTCTCAATTGAGTTTTTAAGTTGGTTTATTGCTTCCTGCATTTCTAGGATTTCTATTTGTTTATTTTTATTTCCTCTATCTCCCTGTGAAATTGATCAATTTCATCTCTGCTTTCTTTATCAGTCTGTTTGAACCCCAGTCTCCAACCTCTGTTCTCTGTATCTATCCTTCTGCACCTCAGTCTCCAACCTGTGCTCTATGTAAGAGTCCTTCTGAACCCCAGTTTCCAACCTCTGCTCTTGGAAACAGACGTATACTGTAGTCTCCAAACTCTGCTCTCTGTAAGATCCTTCTGCACCCCTTTCTT
>NW_027522662.1:0-89079 GCF_052094955.1 Ictidomys tridecemlineatus
ACATCAACAGCAAACAAACCATAGAGATAGAACTTGAAACTGCTTTATTGTGTCAAGTTTCAAAGAGCTAGCACAAACCGTGTTTGATTTAGAGTTTCAAATACATGTATCCCTATAGGAGAAAACAGAGTGAAACCTCAAAATGAAACCGGTTACTGCCAACGAACGGTTTAACCTAGAAGAACGAAATTTGGCGAGCCAAGTGAGATTGGTGTACTGATCATTACCTGAAAGTTTTATCAAGATTGGGTGAAAAAGTGTGTGCTGAGATTTCAGGCAACTCGTAGTTTTTTGGAAGCTTGGCAGGCCCTTTCCATGAAAGTGATTCTCGCCAGTCTCTGCTTAGGGCTACATCAACAGCAAACAAACCATAGAGATAGAACTTGAAACTGCTTTATTGTGTCAAGTTTCAAAGAGCTAGCACAAACCGTGTTTGATTTAGAGTTCCAAATACATGTATCCCTATAGGAGAAAACAGAGTGAAACCTCAAAATGAAACCGGTTACTGCCAACGAACGGTTTAACCTAGAAGAACGAAATTTGGCGAGCCAAGTGGGATTGGTGTACTGATCATTACCTGAAAGTTTCATCAAGATTGGGTGAAAAAGTGTTTGCTGAGATTTCAGGCAACTCGTAGTTTTTTGGAAGCTTGGCAGGCCGTTTCCATGAAAGTGATTCTCGCCAGTCTCTGCTTATGGCTACATCAACAGCAAACAAACCATAGAGATAGAACTTGAAACTTCTTTTATTGTGTCAAGTTTCAAAGAGCTAGCACAAACCGTGTTTGATTTAGAGTTCCAAATACATGTATCCCTATAGAGTAAACAGAGTGAAACCTCAAAATGAAACCGGTTACTGCCACAACGTTTAACCTAGAAGAACGAAATTTGGCGAGCCCAAGTGGGATTGGTGTACTAATTATTACCTGAAAGTATCATCAAGATTGGGTGAAAAAGTGTGTGCTGAGATTTCAGGCAACTCGTAGTTTTTTGGAAGCTTGTCAGGCCCTTTCCATGAAAGTGATTCTCGCCAGTCTCTGCTTAGGGCTACATCAACAGCAAACAAACCATAGAGACAGAACTTGAAACTGCTTTATTGTGTCAAGTTTCAAAGGAGCTAGCACAAACCGTGTTTGATTTAGAGTTCCAAATACATGTATCCCTATAGGAGAACACAGAGTGAAACCTCAAAATGAAACCGGTTACTGCCAACGAACGGTTTAACCTAGAAGAACGAAATTTGGCGAGCCAAGTGGGATTGTGGTGTACTGATCATTACCTGAAAGATTCATCAAGATTGGTGAAAAAGTGTGTGTTGAGTTTTCAGGCAACTCGTAGTTTTTTGGAAGCTTGGCAGGCCCTTTCCATGAAAGTGATTCTCGCCAGTCTCTGCTTAGCGCTACATCAACAGCAAAGAAATCATAGAGATAGAACTTGAAACTTCTTTATTGTGTCAAGTTTAAAAGAGCTAACACAAAACTGTGTTTTATTTAGAGTTCCAAATACATGTATCCCTATAGGAGAAAACACAGTGAAACCTCAAAATGAAACTGGTTACTGCCAACGAACGGTTTAACCTAGAAGAATGAATTTTGGCGAGCCAAGTGGGATTGGTATACTGATCATTACCTGAAAGTTTCATCAAGATTGGGTGAAAAGTGTTTGCTGAGATTTCAGGCAACTCGTAGTTTTTTGGAAGCTTGGCAGGCCCTTTTCATGAAAGTGATTCTCGCCAGTCTCTGCTTAGGGCTACATCACAGCAAACAAACCATAGAGATAGAACTTGAAACGGCTTTATTGTGTCAAGTTTCAAGAGCTAGCACAAACCGTGTTTGATTTAGAGTTCCAAATACATGTATCCCTCTAGGAGAAAACAGAGTGAAACCTCAAAATGAAACCGGTTACTGCCAACGAACGGTTTAACCTAGAAGAACGATATTTGGCGAGCCAAGTGGGATGGTGTACTGATCATTACCTGAAAGTTTCATCAAGATTGGGTGAAAAAGTGTGTGCTGAGATTTCAGTCAGGCAACTCGTAGTTTTTGGAAGCTTGGCAGGCCCTTTCCATGAAAGTGATTCTCGCCAGTCTCTGATTAGGGTACATCAACAGCAAACAAACCATAGAGATAAACTTGAAACTGCTTTATTGTGTCAAGTTTCAAAGAGCTAGCACAAACCGTGTTTGATTTAGAGTTCCAAATACATGTATCCCTATAGGAGAAAACAGAGTGAAACTCAAATGAAACCGGTTAATGCCAACGAACGGTTTAACCTAGAAGAACGAAATTTGGCGAGCCAAGTTGGATTGGTGTACTGATCATTACCTGAAAGTTTCATCAAGATTGGGTGAACAAGTGTGTGCTGAGATTTCAGGCAACTCGTAGTTTTTTGGAAGCTTGGTAGGCCCTTTCCTTGAAAGTGATTCTCGCCAGTCTCTGCTTAGGGCTACATTAACAGCAAACAAACCATAGAGATAGAACTTGAAACTGGTTTATTGTGTCAAGTTTCAAAGAGCTAGCACAAACCGTGTTTGATTTAGAGTTCCAAATACATATATCCCTATAGGAGAAAACAGAGTGAAACCTCAAAATGAATCCGGTTACTGCCAACGAACGGTTTAACCTAGAAGAAGGAAATTTGGCGAGCCAAGTGGGATTGGTGTACTGATCATTACCTGAAAGTATCATCAAGATTGGGTGAAAAAGTGTTTGCTGAGATTTCAGGCAACTCGTAGTTTTTTGGAAGCTTGGCAGGCCCTTTCCATGAAAGTGATTCTCGCCAGTCTCTGCTTAGGGCTATATCAACAGCAAACAAACTATAGAGATAGAACTTGAAACTGCTTTATTGTGTCAAGTTTCAAAGAGCTAGCACAAACCGTGTTTGATTTAGAGTTCCAAATACATGTATCCCTATAGGAGAAAACAGAGTGAAACCTCAAAATGAAACCGGTTACTGTCAACGAACGGTTTAACCTAGAAGAAGGAAATTTGGCGAGCCAAGTGGGATTGGTGTACTGATCATTACATGAATGTTTCATCAAGATTGGGTGAAAAAGTGTGTGCTGAGATTTCAGGCAACTCGTAGTTTTTTGGAAGCTTGGCAGGCCCTTTCCATGAAAGTGATTCTCGCCAGTCTCTGCTTAGGGCTACATTAACAGCAAACGAACCATAGAGATAGAACTTGAAACTGGTTTATTGTGTCAAGGTTCAAAGAGCTAGCAAAAACCGTGTTTGATTTAGAGTTCCAAATACATATATCCCTATAGGAGAAAACAGAGTGAAACCTCAAAATGAAACCGGTTACTGCCAACGAACGGTTTAACCTAGAAGAACGAAATTTGGCGAGCCAAGTGGGATTGGTGTACTGATCATTACCTGAAAGTATCATCAAGATTGGGTGAAAAAGTGTTTGCTGAGATTTCAGGCAACTCGTAGTTTTTTGGAAGCTTGGCAGGCCCTTTCCATGAAAGTGATTCTCGCCAGTCTCTGCTTAGGGCTACATCAACAGCAAACAAACCATAGAGATAGAACTTGAAACTGCTTTATTGTGTCAAGTTTCAAAGAGCTAGCACAAACCGTGTTTGATTTAGAGTTCCAAATACATGTATCCCTATAGGAGAAAACTCAGTGAAACCTCAAAATGAAACCGGTTACTGCCAAGGAACGGTTTAACCTAGAAGAACGAAATTTGGCGAGCCAAGTGGGATTGGTATACTGATCATTACCTGAAAGTTTCATCAAGATTGGGTGAAAAAGTGTTTGCTGAGATTTCAGGCAACTCGTAGTTTTTTGGAAGCTTGGCAGGCCCTTTTCATGAAAGTGATTCTCGCCAGTCTCTGCTTAGGGCTACATCAACAGCAAACAAACCATAGAGATAGAACTTGAAACTGCTTTATTGTGTCAAGTTTGAAAGAGCTAGCACAAACCGTGTTTGATTTAGAGTTCCAAATACATGTATCCCTCTAGGAGAAAACAGAGTGAAACCTCAAAATGAAACCGGTTACTGCCAACGAACGGTTTAACCTAGAAGAACGAAATTTGGCGAGCCAAGTGGGATTGGTGTACTGATCATTACCTGAAATTTTCATCAAGATTGGGTGAAAAAGTGTGTGCTGAGATTTCAGGCAACTCGTAGTTTTTTGGAAGCTGGCAGGCCCTTTCCATGAAAGTGATTCTCGCCAGTCTCTGATTAGGGCTACATCAACAGCAAACAAACCATAGAGATAAAACTTGAAACTGCTTTATGTGTCAAGTTTCAAAGAGCTAGCACAAACCGTTGTTTGATTTAGAGTTCCAAATACATGTATCCCTATAGGAGAAAACAGAGTGAAACCTCAAAATGAAACCGGTTACTGCCAACGAACGGTTTAACTAGAAGAACGAAATTTGGCGAGCCAAGTTGGATTGGTGTACTGATCATTACCTGAAAGTTTCATCAAGATTGGGTGAACAAGTGTGTGCTGAGATTTCAGGCAACTCGTAGTTTTTTGGAAAGCTTGGTAGGCCCTTTCCTTGAAAGTGATTCTCGCCAGTCTCTGCTTAGGGCTACATTAACAGCAAACAAACCATAGAGATAGAACTTGAACTGGTTTATTGTGTCAAGATTTCAAAGAGCTAGCACAAACCGTGTTTGATTTAGAGTTCAAATACATATATCCCTATAGAGAAAAACAGAGTGAAACCTCAAAATGAATCCGGTTACTGCCAACGAACGGTTTAACCTAGAAGAAGGAAATTTGGCGAGCCAAGTGGGATTGGTGTACTGATCATTACCTGAAAGTATCATCAAGATTGGGTGAAAAAAGTGTTTGCTGAGATTTCAGGCAACTCGTAGTTTTTTGGACGCTTGGCAGGCCCTTTCAATGAAAGTGATTCTCGCCAGTCTCTGCTTAGGCTATATCAACAGCAAACAAACTATAGAGATAGAACTTGAACTGCTTTATTGTGTCAAGTTTCAAAGAGCTAGCACAAACAGGTGTTTGATTTAGAGTTCCAAATACATGTATCCTATAGGAGAAAACAGAGTGAAACCTCAAAAATGAAACCGGTTACTGTCAACGAACGGTTTAACCTAGAAGAAGGAAATTTTGGCGAGCCAGAGGCCAATTGGGATTGTCTGATCATTACATGAATGTTTCATCAAGATTGGGTGAAAAAGTGTGTGCTGAGATTTCAGGCAACTGTAGTTTTTTGGAAGCTTGGCAGGCCCTTTCCATGAAAGTGATTCTCGCCAGTCTCTGCTTAGGGCTACATCAACAGCAAACGAACCATAGAGATAGAACTTGAACTGGTTTATTGTGTCAAGGTTCAAAGAGCTAGCAAAAACCGTGTTTGATTTAGAGTTCCAAATACATATATCCCTATAGGAGAAAACAGAGTGAAACCTCAAAATGAACCGGTTACTGCCAACGAACGGTTTTAACTAGAAGAAC
Organism: Ictidomys tridecemlineatus; assembly: GCF_052094955.1. Taxonomy (NCBI): domain Eukaryota; kingdom Metazoa; phylum Chordata; class Mammalia; order Rodentia; family Sciuridae; genus Ictidomys; species Ictidomys tridecemlineatus. The sequence continues at coordinate 5,431 of NW_027522662.1, forward strand.
GAAATTTGGCGAGCCAAGTGGATTGGTGTACTGATCATTACCTGAAAGTATCATCAAGATTGGGTGAAAAAGTGTTTGCTGAGATTTCAGGCAACTCGTAGTTTTTTGGAAGCTTGGCAGGCCCTTTCCATGAAAGTGATTCTCGCCAGTCTCTGCTTAGGGCTACATCAACAGCAAACAAACCATAGAGATAGAACTTGAAACTGCTTTATTGTGTCAAGTTTCAAAGAGCTAGCACAAACCTGTGTTTGATTTAGAGTTCCAAATACATGTATCCCTATAGGAGAAAACTCAGTGAAACCTCAAAATGAAACCGGTTACTGCCAAGGAACGGTTTAACTAGAAGAACGAAATTTGGCGAGCCAAGTGGGATTGGTGTACTGATCATTACCTGAAAGTTTCATCAAGATTGGGTGAAAAAGTGTGTGCTGAGATTTCAGGCAACTCGTAGTTTTTTTGAAGCTTGGCAGGCCTTTCCATGAAAGTGATTCTCGCCAGTCTCTGCTTAGGGCTACATCAACAGCAAACAAACCATAGAGATAGAACTTGAAACTGCTTTATTGTGTCAATTTCAAAGAGCTAGCACAAACCGTGTTTTATTTAGAGTTCCAAATACATGTATCCCTATAGGAGAAAACAGAGTGAAACTCAAAATGAAACCGGTTACTGCCAACGAACGGTTAACCTAGAAGAACGAAATTTGGCGAGCCAAGTGAGATTGGTGTACTGATCATTACCTGAAAGTTTCATCAAGATTGGGTGAAAAAGTGTGTGCGGAGATTTCAGGAAACTCGTAGTTTTTGGAAGCTTGGCAGGCCCTTTCCATGAAAGTGATTCTCGCCAGTCTCTGCTTAGGGCTACATCAACAGCAAACAAACCATAGAGATAGAACTTGAAACTGCTTTATTGTGTCAAGTTTCAAGAGCTAGCACAAACCGTGTTTGATTTAGAGTTCCAAATACATGTATCCCTATAGGAGAAAACAGAGTGAAACTCAAAATGAAACCGGTTACTGCCAACGAACGGTTTAACCTAGAAGAACGAAATTTGGCGAGCCAAGTGGGATTGGTGTACTGATCATTACCTGAAAGTATCATCAAGATTGGGTGAAAAGTGTTTGCTGAGATTTCAGGCAACTCATAGTTTTTTGGAAGCTTGCAGGGCCTTTCCATGAAAGTGATTCTCGCCAGTCTCTGCTTACGGCTACATCAACAGCAAATCAAACCATAGAGATAGAACTTGAAACTGCTTTATTGTGTCAAGTTTCAAAGAGCTAGCACAAACCGTGTTTGATTTAGAGTTCCAAATACATGTATCCCTATAGAGTAAACAGAGTGAAACCTCAAAATGAAACCGGTTACTGCCAACGAACGGTTTAACCTAGAAGAACCGAAATTTGGCGAGCCAAGTGGGATTGGTGTACTAATTATTACCTGAAAGTATCATCAAGATTGGGTGAAAAAGTGTGTGCTGAGATTTCAGGCTTCTCGTAGTTTTTGGAAGCTTGTCAGGCCCTTTCCATGAAAGTGATTCTCGCCAGTCTCTGCTTAGGGCTACATCAACAGCAAACAAACCATAGAGACAGAACTTGAAACTGCTTTATTGTGTCAAGTTTCAAAGAGCTAGCACAAACCGTGTTTGATTTAGAGTTCCAAATACATGTATCCCTATAGGAGAACACAGAGTGAAACCTCAAAATGAAACCGGTTACTGCCAACGAACGGTTTAACCTAGAAGAACGAAATTTGGCGAGCCAAGTGGGATTGGTGTACTGATCATTACCTGAAAGATTCATCAAGATTGGTGAAAAATGTGTGTGTTGAGATTTCAGGCAACCTGTAGTTTTTTGGAAGCTTGGCAGGCCCTTTCCATGAAAGTGATTCTCGCAGTCTCTGCTTAGGGATACATCAACAGCAAACAAACCATAGAGATAGAACTTGAAACTGCTTTATTGTGTCAAGTTTCAAAGAGCTAGCACAAACCGTGTTTGATTTAGAGTTCCAAACACATGTATCCCTATAGGAGAAAACAGAGTGAAACCTCAAAATGAAACCGGTTACTGCCAACGAACGGTTTAACCTAGAAGAACGAAATTTGGCGAGCCAAGTGGGATTGGTGTACTGATCATTACCTGAAAGTATCATCAAGATTGGGTGAAAAAGTGTTTGCTGAGATTTCAGGCAACTCGTAGTTTTTTGGAAGCTTGGCAGGCCCTTTCCATGAAAGTGATTCTCGCCAGTCTCTGCTTAGGGCTACATCAACAGCAAACGAACCATAGAGATAGAACTTGAAACTGGTTTATTGTGTCAAGGTTCAAAGAGCTAGCAAAACCGTGTTTGATTTAGAGTTCCAAATACATATATCCCTATAGAGAAAACAGAGTGAAACCTCAAAATGAAACCGGTTACTGCCAACGAACGGTTTAACCTAGAAGAACGAAATTTGGCGAGCCAAGTGGGATTGGTGTACTGATCATTACCTGAAAGTTTCATCAAGATTGGGTGAAAAAGTGTGTGCTGAGATTTCAGGCAACTCGTAGTTTTTTGGAAGCTTGGCAGGCCCTTTCCATGAAAGTGTTCTCGCCAGTCTCTGCTTAGGGCTACATCAACAGCAAACAAACCATAGAGATAGAACTTGAAACTGGCTTTATTGTGTCAAGTTTCAAAGAGCTAGCACAAACCGTGTTTATTTAGAGTTCCAAATACATGTATCCCTATAGGTAAAACAGAGTGAAACCTCAAAATGAAACCGGTTACTGCCAACGAACGGTTTAACCTAGAGAACGAATTTGGCGAGCCAAGTGAGATTGTGTACTGATCATTACCTGAAAGTTTCATCAAGAATTGGGTGAAAAAGTGTGTGCGGAGATTTTCAGGCAACTCGTAGTTTTTTTGAAGCTTGGCAGGCCCTTTCCATGAAAGTGATTCTCGCCAGTCTCTGCTTAGGGCTACATCAACAGCAAACAAACCATAGAGATAGAACTTGAAACTGCTTTATTGTGTCAAGTTTCAAAGAGCTAGCACAAACCGTGTTTGATTTAGAGTTCCAAATACATGTATCCCTATAGGAGAAAACAGAGTGAAACCTCAAAATGGAACCGGTTACTGCCAACGAACGGTTTAACCTAGAAGAACGAAATTTGGCGAGCCAAGTGGGATTGGTGTACTGATCATTACCTGAAAGTATCATCAAGATTGGGTGAAAAAGTGTTTGCTGAGATTTCAGGCAACTCATAGTTTTTTGGAAGCTTGGCAGGCCCTTTCCATGAAAGTGATTCTCGCAGTCTCTGCTTACGGCTACATCAACAGCAAACAAACCATAGAGATAGAACTTGAAACTGCTTTATTGTCAAGTTTCAAAGAGCTAGCACAAACCGTGTTTGAATTAGAGTTCCAAATACATGTATCCCTATAGGAGAAAACAGAGTGAACCTCCAAATGAACCGGTTACTGCCAACGAACGGTTTAACCTAGAAGAACGAAATTTGGCGAGCCAAGTGAGATTGGTGTACTGATCATTACCTGAAAGTTTCATCAGATTGGGTGAAAAAGTGTGTTGCTGGAGATTTCAGGAAACTCGTAGTTTTTGAAGCTTGGCAGGCCCTTTCCATGAAAGTGATTCTCGCCAGTCTCTGCTTAGGGCTACATCAACAGCAAACAAACCATAGAGATAGAACTTGAAACTGCTTTATTGTGTCAAGTTTCAAAGAGCTAGCACAAACCGTGTTTGATTTAGAGTTCCAAATACATGTATCCCTTATAGGAGAAAACAGAGTGAAACCTCAAAATGGAACCGGTTACTGCCAACGAACGGTTTAACCTAGAAGAACGAAATTTGGCGAGCCAAGTGGGATTGGTGTACTGATCATTACCTGAATTAGTATCATCAAGATTGGGTGAAAAAGTGTTTGCTGAGATTTCAGGCAACTCGTAGTTTTTTGGAAGCTTGGCAGGCCTTTCCATGAAAGTGATTCTCGCCAGTCTCTGCTTAGGGATACATCAACAGCAAACAAACCATAGAGATAGAACTTGAAACTGCTTTATTGTGTCAAGTTTCAAAGAGCTAGCAGAAACCGTGTTTGATTTAGAGTTCCAAATACATGTATTCCCTATAGGAGAAAACTCAGTGAAACCTCAAAATGAAACCGGTTACTGCCAAGGAACGGTTTAACCTAGAAGAACGAAATTTGGCGAGCCAAGTGGGATTGGTGTACTGATCATTACCTGAAAGTTTCATCAAGATTGGGTGAAAAAGTGTGTGCTGAGATTTCAGCAACTCGTAGTTTTTTGGAAGCTTGGCAGGCCCTTTCCATGAAAGTGATTCTCGCCAGTCTCTGCTTAGGGCTACATCAACAGCAAACAAACCATAGAGATAGAACTTGAAACTGCTTTATTGTGTCAAGTTTTCAAAGAGCTAGCACAAACCGTGTTTTATTTAGAGTTCCAAAATACATGTATCCCTATAGGAGAAAACAGAGTGAAACCTCAAAATGAAACCGGTTACTGCCAACGAACGGTTTAACCTAGAAGAACGAAATTGGCGAGCCAAGTGAGATTGGTGTACTGATCATTACCTGAAAGTTTCATCAAGAATTGGGTGAAAAGTGGTGTGCGGAGATTTCAGGAAACTCGTAGTTATTTGGAAGCTTGGCAGGCCCTTTCCATGAAAGTGATTCTCGCCAGTCTCTGCTTAGGGCTACATCAACAGCAAACAAACCTATGAGATAGAACTTGAAACTGCTTTATTGTGTCAAGTTTCAAAGAGCTAGCACAAACCGTGTTTGATTTAGAGTTCCAAATACATGTATCCCTATAGGAGAAAACAGAGTGAAACCTCAAAATGGAACCGGTTACTGCCAACGAACGGTTTTAACCTAGAAGAACGAAATTTGGCGAGCCAAGTGGGATTGGTGTACTGATCATTACCTGAAAGTATCATCAAGATTGGGTGAAAAGTGTTTGCTGAGATTTCAGGCAACTCATAGTTTTTGGAAGCTTGGCAAGGCCCTTTCCATGAAAGTGATTCTCGCCAGTCTCTGCTTACGGCTACATCCACAGCAAACAAAACCATAGAGAGAGAACTTGAAACTGCTTTATTGTGTCAAGTTTCAAAGAGCTAGCACAAACCGTGTTTGATTTAGAGTTCCAAAATACATGTATCCCTATAGGAGAAAACAGAGTGAAAACCTCAAAATGAAACCGGTTACTGCCAACGAACGGTTTTAACCTAGAAGAACGAAATTTGGCGAGCCAAGTGGGATTGGTGTACTGATCAATTACCTGAAAGTATCATCAAGATTGGGTGAAAAAGTGTTTGCTGAGATTTCAGGCAACTCGTAGTTTTTGGAAGCTTGGCAGGCCCTTTCCATGAAAGTGATTCTCGCCAGTCTCTGCTTAGGGCTACATCAACAGCAAACAAACCATAGAGATAGAACTTGAAACTGCTTTATTGTGTCAAGTTTCAAAGAGCTAGCACAAACCGTGTTTGATTTTGAGTTCCAAATACATGTATCCCTATAGGAGAAAACTCAGTGAAACCTCAAAATGAAACCGGTTACTGCCAAGGAACGGTTTAACCTAGAAGAACGAAATTGGCGAGCCAAGTGGGATTGTGTACTGATCATTACCTGAAAGTTTTCATCAAGATTGGGTGAAAAAGTGTGTGCTGAGATTTCAGGCAACACCGTAGTTTTTTGGAAGCTTGGCAGGCCCTTTCCATGAAAGTGATTCTCGCCAGTCTCTGCTTAGGGCTACATCAACAGCAATCAAACCATAGAGATAGAACTTGAAACTGCTTTATTGTGTCAAGTTTCAAAGAGCTAGCACAAACCGTGTTTTATTTATGAGTTCCAAATACAATGTATCCGTATAGGAGAAAAACAGAGTGAAACCTCAAAATGAAAACCGGTTACTGCCAACGAACGGTTTAACCTAGAAGAACGAAATTGGCGAGCCAAGTGAGATTGGTGTACTGATCATTACCTGAAAGTTTCATCAAGATTGGGTGAAAAAGTGTGTGCTGGAGATTTCAGGAAACTCGTAGTTTTTTGAAGCTTGGCAGGCCCTTTCCATGAAAGTGATTCTCGCCAGTCTCTGCTTAGGGCTACATCAACAGCAAACAAACCATAGAGATAGAACTTGGAAACTGCTTTATTGTGTCAAGTTTCAAAGAGCTAGCACAAACCGTGTTTGATTTAGAGTTTCCAAATACATGTATCCCTATAGGAGAAAACAGAGTGAAACCTCAAAATGGAACCGGTTACTGGCAACGAACGGTTTAACCTAGAAGAACGAAATTTGGCGAGCCAAGTGGGATTGGTGTACTGATCATTACCTGAAAGTATCATCAAGATTGGGTGAAAAAGTGTTTGCTGAGATTTCAGGCAACTCATAGTTTTTTGGAAGCTTGGCAGGCCTTTCCATGAAAGTGATTCTCGCCAGTCTCTGCTTACGGCTACATCAACAGCAAACAAACCAAGAAGATAGAACTTGAAACTGCTTTATTGTGTCAAGTTTCAAAGAGCTAGCACAAAACCGTGTTTGATTTAGAGTTCCAAATACATTATCCCTATAGGAGAAAACAGAAAGTGAAACCTCAAAATGAAACCGGTTACTGCCAACGAACGTTTAACCTAGAAGAACGAAATTTGGCGAGCCAAGTGGGATTGGTGTACTGATCATTACCTGAAAGTATCATCAAGATTGGGTGAAAAAGTGTTTGCTGAGATTTCAGGCAACTCTTAGGTTTTTGGAAGCTTGGCAGGCCTCTTTCCTGAAGTGATTCTCGCCAGTCTCTGCTTAGGGCTACATCAACAGCAAACAAACCATAGAGATAGAACTTGAAACTGCTTTATTGTGTCAAGTTTCAAAGAGCTAGCACAAACCGTGTTTGATTTTGAGTTCCAAATACATGTATCCCTATAGGAAAAACTCAGTGAAACCTCAAAATGAAACCGGTTACTGCCAAGGAACGGTTTAACCTAGAAGAACGAAATTTGGCGAGCCAAGTGGGATTGGTGTACTGATCATTACCTGAAAGTTTCATCAAGATTGGGTGAAAAAGTGTGTGCTGAGATTTCAGGCAACTCGTAGTTTTTGGAAGCTTGGCAGGCCCTTTCCATGAAAGTGATTCTCGCCAGTCTCTGCTTAGGGCTACATCAACAGCAAACAAACCATAGAGATAGAACTTGAAACTGCTTTATTGTGTCAAGTTTCAAAGAGCTAGCACAAACCGTGTTTGATTTAGAGTTCCAAATACATGTATCCCTATAGGAGAAAACAGAGTGAAACCTCAAAATGAAACCGGTTACTGCCAACGAACGGTTTAACCTAGAAGAACGAAATTTGGCGAGCCAAGTGAGATTGGTGTACTGATCATTACCTGAAAGTTTCATCAAGATTGGGTGAAAAAGTGTGTGCGGAGATTTCAGGCAACTCGTAGTTTTTTGGAAGCTTGGCAGGCCCTTTCCATGAAAGTGATTCTCGCCAGTCTCTGCTTAGGGCTACATCAACAGCAAACAAACCATAGAGATAGAACTTGAAACTGCTTTATTGTGTCAAGTTTCAAAGAGCTAGCACAAACAGTGTTGATTTAGAGTTCCAAATACATGTATCCCTATAGGAGTAAACAGAGTGAAACCTCAAAATGAAACCGGTTACTGCCAACGAACGGTTTAACCTAGAAGAACGAAATTTGGCGAGCCAAGTGAAATTGGTGTACTAATTATTACCTGAACGTATCATCAAGATTGGGTGAAAAAGTGTGTGCTGAGATTTCAGGCAACTCGTAGTTTTTTGGAAGCTTGTCAGGCCCTTTCCATGAAAGTGATTCTCGCCAGTCTCTGCTTAGGGCTACAAACAACAGCAAACAAACCATAGAGACAGAACTTGAAACTGCTTTATTGTGTCAAGTTTCAAAGAGCTAGCACAAACAGTGTTTGATTTAGAGTTCCAAATACATTTATCCCTATAGGAGAAAACAGAGTGAAACCTCAAAATGAAAACCGGTTACTGCCAAACGAACGGTTTAACCTAGAAGAACGAAATTTGGCGAGCCAAGTGGATTGGTGTACTGATCATACCTGAAAGATCCATCAAGATTGGGTGAAAAAGTGTGTGTTGAGATTTCAGGCAACTCGTAGTTTTTTGGAAGCTTGGCAGGCCCTTTCCATGAAAGTGATTCTCGCCAGTCTCTGCTTAGGGATACATCAACAGCAAACAAACCATAGAGATAGAACTTGAAACTGCTTTATTGTGTCAAGTTTCAAAGAGCTAGCACAAACCGTGTTTGATTTAGAGTTCCAAACACATGTATCCCTATAGGAGAAAACAGAGAGAAACCCCAAAATGAAACCGGTTACTGCCAACGAACGGTTAACCTAGAAGAACGAAATTTGGCGAGCCAAGTGGGATTGGTGTACTGATCATTACCTGAAAGTATCATCAAGATTGGGTGAAAAAGTGTTTGCTGAGATTTCAGGCAACTCGTAGTTTTTTGGAAGCTTGGCAGGCCCTTTCCATGAAAGTGATTCTCGCCAGTCTCTGCTTAGGGCTACATCAACAGCAAACGAACCATAGAGATAGAACTTGAAACTGGTTTATTGTGTCAAGGTTCAAAGAGCTAGCAAAAACCGTGTTTGATTTAGAGTTCCAAAATACATATATCCCTATAGGAGAAAACAGAGTGAAACCTCAAAATGAAACCAGTTACTGCCAACGAACGGTTTAACCTAGAAGAACAAAATTTTGGCGAGCCAAGTGGGATTGGTGTACTGATCATTACCTGAAAGTATCTCAAGATTGGGTGAAAAAGTGTTTGCTGAGATTTCAGGCAACTCTGTAGTTTTTTGGAAGCTTGGCAGGCCCTTTCCATGAAAGTGATTCTCGCCAGTCTCTGCTTAGGGCTACATCAACAGCAAACAAACCATAGAGATAGAACTTGAAACTGCTTTATTGTGTCAAGTTTCAAAGAGCTAGCACAAACCGTGTTTGATTTTAGAGTTCCAAATACATGTATCCCTATAGGAGAAAACAGAGTGAAACCTCAAAATGAAACGGTTACTGCCAACGAACGGTTTAACCTAGAAGAACGAAATTTGGCGAGCCAAGTGAGATTGGTGGTACTGATCATTACCTGAAAAGTTTCATCAAGATTGGGTGAAAAGTGTGTGCGGAGATTTCAAGGAAACTCGTAGTTTTTGGAAGCTTGGCAGGCCCTTTCCATGAAAGTGATTCTCGCCAGTCTCTGCTTAGGGCTACATCAACAGCAAACAAACCATAGAGATAGAACTTGAAACTGCTTTATTGTGTCAAGTTTCAAAGAGCTAGCACAAACCATGTTTGATTTAGAGTTCCAAATACATGTATCCCTATATTAGAAAACAGAGTGAAACCTCAAAATGAAACCGTTTACTGCCAACGAACGGTTTAAACCTAGAAGAACGAAATTTGGCGAGCCAAGTGGGATTGGTGTACTGATCATTACCTGAAAGTATCATCAAGGTTGGGGTGAAAAAGTGTTTGCTGAGATTTCAGGCAACTCATAGTTTTTTGGAAGCTTGGAAGGCCCTTTCCAAGAAAGTGATTCTCGCCAGTCTCTGCTTAGGGCTACATCAACAGCAAACAAACCATAGAGATAGAACTTGAAACTGCTTTATTGTGTCAAGTTTCAAAGAGCTAGCACAAACCGTGTTTGATTTAGAGTTCCAAATACATGTATCCCTATAGGAGTAAACAGAGTGAAACCTCAAATGAAACCGGTTACTGCCACGCACGGTTTAACCTAGAAGAACGAAATTGGTGAGCCAAGTGGGATTGGTGTACTAATTATTACCTGAAAGTATCATCAAGATTGGGTGAAAAAGTGTGTGCTGAGATTTCAGGCAACTCGTAGTTTTTTGGAAGCTTGTCAGGCCCTTTCCATGAAGTGATTCTCGCCAGTCTCTGCTTAGGGCTACAACAACAGCAAACAAACCATAGAGACAGAACTTGAAACTGCTTTATTGTGTCAAGTTCAAAGAGCTAGCACAAACAGTGTTTGATTTAGAGTTCCAAATACATGTATCCCTATAGGAGAAAACAGAGTGAAACCTCAAAATGAAACCGGTTACTGCCAATGAACGTGTTTAACCTAGAAGAACGAAATTTGGCGAGGCCAAGTGGGATTGGTGTACTGATCATTACCTGAAAGATTCATCAAGATTGGGTGAAAAAGTGTGTGTTGAGATTTCAGGCAACTCGTAGTTTTTTGGAAGCTTGGCAGGCCCTTTCCATGAAAGTGATTCTCGCCAGTCTCTGCTTAGGGATACATCAACAGCAAACAAACCATAGAGATAGATCTTGAAACTGCTTTTATTGTGTCAAGTTTCAAAGAGCTAGCACAAAACCGTGTTTGATTTAGAGTCCAAACACATGTATCCCTATAGGAGAAAACAGAGTGAAACTCAAAATGAAACCGGTTACTGCCAACGAACGGTTTAACCTAGAAGAACGAAATTTGGCGAGCCAAGTGGATTGGTATACTGATCATTACCTGAAAGTTTTATCAAGATTGGGTGAAAAAGTGTGTGCTGAGATTTCAGGCAACTCGTAGTTTTTTGGGAAGCTTTGGCAGGCCCTTTCAATGAAAGTGATTCTCGCCAGTCTCTGCTTAGGGCTACATCAACAGCAAACAAACCATAGAGACAGAACTTGAAACTGCTTTATTGTGTCAAGTTTCAAAGAGCTAGCACAAACCGTGTTTGATTTAGAGTTCCAAATACATGTATCCCTATAGGAGGAAAACAGAGTGAAACTCAAAATGAAACCTGTTACTGCCAACGAACGGTTTAACCTAGAAGAACGAAATTTGGCGAGCAAGTGGATTGGTGTACTGATCATTACCTGAAAGTATCATAAAGATGGGTGAAAAAGTGTTTGCTGAGATTTCAGGCAACTCGTAGTTTTTTGGAAGCTTGGCAGGCCCTTTCCATGAAAGTGATTCTCGCCAGTCTCTGCTTAGGGCTACATCAACAGCAAACAAACCATTAAGATAGAACTTGAAATGCTTTATTGTGTCAAGTTTCAAAGAGCTAGCACAACCCGTGTTTGATTTAGACTTTCAAATACATGTATCCCTATACTGAAAAACAGAGTGAAACCTCAAAATGAAACCGTGTTACTGCCAACGAACGGTTTTAACCTAGAAGAACGAAATTTGGCGAGCCAAGTGGGATTGGTGTACTGATCATTACCTGATAGTTTCATCAAGATTGGGTGAAAAAGTGTGTGCTGAGATTTCAGGCAACTCCGTAGTTTTTGGAAGCTTGGCAGGCCCTTTCCATGAAAGTGATTCTCGCCAGTCTCTGCTTAGGGCTACATCACAGCAAACAAACCATAGAGATAGAACTTGAAACTTCCTTATTGTGTCAAGTTTCAAAGAGCTAGCACAACCGTGTTTGATTTAGAGTTCCAAATACTTGTATCCCTATAGGAGAAAACAGAGTGAAACCTCAAAATGAAACTAGTTACTGCCAACGAACGTTTAACCTAGAAGAACGAAATTTGGCGAGCCAAGTGGGATTGGTATACTGATCATTACCTGAAAGTTTCATCAAGATTGGGTGAAAAAGTGTGTGCTGAGATTTCAGGCAACTCGTAGTTTTTTGGAAGCTTGGCAGGCCCTTCCCATGAAAGTGATTCTCGCCAGTCTCTGCTTAGGGCTACATCAACAGCAAACAAACCATAGAGATAGAACTTGAAACTGCTTTATTGTGTCAAGTTTCAAATAGCTAGCACAAACCATGTTTGATTTAGAGTTCCAAATACATGTATTCCTATAGGAGAAAACAGAGTGAAACCTCAAAATGAAACCGGTTACTGCCAACGAACGGTTTAACCTAGAAGAACGAAATTTGGTGAGCCAAGTGGGATTGGTGTACTGATCATTACCTGAAAGTTTCATCAAGATTGGGTGAAAAAGTGTGTGCTGAGATTTCAGGCAACTCGTAGTTTTTTGGAAGCTTAGCAGGCCCTTTACATGAAAGTGATTCTCGCCAGTCATCTGCTTAGGGCTACATCAACAGCAAACAAACCATAGAGATAGAACTTGAAACTGCTTTATTGTGTCAAGTTTCAAAGAGCTAGCACAAACCGTGTTTGATTTAGAGTTCCAAATACATGTATCCCTATAGGAGAAAACAGAGTGAAATCTCAAAATGAAACCGGTTACTGCCAACGAACGGTTTAACCTAGAAGAACGAAATTTGGCGAGCTAAGTGGGATTGGTGTACTGATCATTACCTGAAAGTTTCATCAAGATTGGGTGAACAAGTGTGTGCTGAGATTTCAGGCAACTCGTTTTTTTTGGAAAGCTTGGCAGGCCCTTTCCATGAAAGTGATTTCTCGCCAGTCTCTGCTTAGGGCCTACATCAACAGCAAACAAACCATAGAGATAGAACTTGGAAACTGCTTTATTGTGTCAAGTTTCAAAGAGCTAGCACAAACCGTGTTTGATTTAGAGTTCCTCAATACATGTATCCCTATAGGAGAAAACAGAGTGAAACCTCAAAATGAAACCGGTTACTGCCAACGAACGGTTTTAACCTAGAAGAACGAAATTGTGGCGATCCAAGTGGGATTGGTGTACTGATCATTACCTGAAAGTTTCTTCAAGATTGGGTGAAAAAGTGTTTGCTGAGATTTCAGGCAACTCGTAGTTTTTGGGAAGCTTGGCAGGCCCTTTCCATGAAAGTGATTCTCGCCAGTCTCTGCTTATGGGCTACAATCAACAGCAAAAAACCATAGAGATAGAACTTGAAACTGCTTTATTCTTTCAAGTTTCAAAGAGCTAGCACAAACCGTGTTTGATTTAGAGTTCCAAATACTTGTATCCCTATAGGAGAAACAGAGTGAAACTCAAAATAAAACCGGTTACTACCAACGAACGGTTTAACCTAGAAGAACGAAATTTGGCGAGCCAAGTGGGATTGGTGTACTGATCATTACCTGAAAGTTTCATCAAGATTGGGTGAAAAATGTGTGTGCTGAGATTTCAGCAACTCGTAGTTTTTTGGAAGCTTGGTAGGCCCTTTCCATGAAAGTGATTCTCGCCAGTCTCTGCTTAGGGCTACATCAGCAGCAAACAAACCATAGAGATAGAACTTGAAACTGCTTTATTGTGTCAAGTTTCAAAGAGCTAGCACAAACCGTGTTTGATTTAGAGTTCAAAATACATGTATCCCTATAGGAGAAAACAGAGTGAAACCTCAAAATGAAACCGGTTACTGCCAACGAACGGTTTAACCTAGAAGAACGAAATTTTGGCGAGCCAAGTGGGATTGGTTGTACTGATCATTACCTGAAAGTTTCATCAAGATTGGGTGAAAAAGTGTTTGCTGAGATTTCAGGCAACTCGTAGTTTTTTGGAAGCTTGGCAGGCCCTTTCCATGAAAGTGATTCTCGCCAGTCTCTGCTTAGGGCTACATCAACAGCAAACAAACCATAGAGATAGAACTTGAAAACTGCTTTATTTGTGTCAAGTTTCAAAGAGCTAGCACAAACCGTGTTTGATTTAGAGTTCCAAATACATGTATGCCTATAGGAGAAAACAGAGTGAAACCTCAAAATGAAACCGGTTACTGCCAACGAACGGTTTAACCTAGAAGAACGAAATTGGCGATCCAACTGTGATTGGTGTTCTGAATCATTACCTGAAAGTTTCATCAAGATTGGGTGAAAATGTGTTTGCTGAGATTTCAGGCAACTCGTAGTTTTTTGGAAGCTTGGCAGGCCCTTTCCATGAAAGTGATTCTCGCCAGTCTCTGCTTAGGGCTACATCAACAGCAAAAAAACCATAGAGATAGAACTTGAAACTGCTTTATTCTGTCAAGTTTCAAAGAGCTAGCACAAACCGTGTTTGATTTAGAGTTCCAAATACATGTATCCCTATAGGAAAACAGAGTGAAACTCAAAATAAAACCGGTTACTACCAACGAACGGTTTAAACCTAGAAGAACGAAATTTGGCGAGCCAAGTGGGATTGGTGTACTGATCATTACCTGAAAGTTTCATCAAGATTGGGTGAAAATGTGTGTGCTGAGATTTCAGGCAACTCGTAGTTTTTTGGAAGCTTGGCAGGCCCTTTCCATGAAAGTGATTCTCGCAGTCTCTGCTTAGGGCTACATCAACAGCAAACAAACCATAGAGATAGAACTTGAAACTGCTTTATTGTGTCAAGTTTCAAAGAGCTACCACAAACCGTGTTTGATTTAGAGTTCCAAATACATGTATCCCTATAGGAGAAAACAGAGTGAAACCTCAAAATGAAACCGGTTACTGCCAACGAACGTTTAACCTAGAAGAACGAAATTTGGCGAGCCAAGTGGGATTGGTGTACTGATCATTACCTGAAAGTTTCATCAAGATTGGGTGAAAAAGTGTTTGCTGAGATTTCAGGCAACTCGTAGTTTTTTGGAAGCTTGGCAGGCCCTTTCCATGAAAGTGATTCTCGCCAGTCTCTGCTTAGGGCTACATCAACAGCAAAAAAACCATAGAGATAGAACTTGAAACTGCTTTATTGTGTCAAGTTTCAAAGAGCTAGCACAAACCGTGTTTGATTTAGAGTTCCAAATACATGTATCCCTATAGGAGAAAACAGAGTGAAACCTCAAAATGAAACCGGTTTCTGCAAACGAACGGTTTAACCTAGAAGAACAAAATTTGGTGAGCCAAGTGGTTTTGGTGTACTGATCATTACCTGAAGGAATCATCAAGATTGGGTGCAAAAAGGTTTTCTGAGATTTCAGGCAACTCGTACTTTTTTGGAAGTTTGGCAACCCCTTTCCATGAAATTGATTTTCGCCAGTCTCTGCTTCGGGCTACATCAACAGCAAACAAAGCATAGAGATAGAACTTGAAACTGCTTTATTGTGTCAAGTTTCAAAGAGCTATCACAAACCGTGTTTTATTTAGAGTTCCAAATACATGTATCCCTATAGGAGAAAACAGAGTGAAACCTAAAAATGAAAACGGTTACTGCAAACGAACGGTTGAACCTACAAGAACGAAATTTGGTGAGCCAAGTGGTTTTTGTGTACTGATCATTACCTGAAAGAATCATCACGATTGGGTGAAAAAAATGTTTGCTGAGAATTCAGGCAACTCATAGTTTTTTGGAAGCTTGGCAACCCCTTTTAATTAAAGTGATTTTCGCCAGTCTCTGCTTAGGGCTACATCAACAGCAAACAAAGCATAGAGATAGAACTTGAAACTGCTTTTTTGTGTCAAGTTTCAAAGAGCTAGCACAAACCGTGTTTGATTTAGAGTTCAAAATACCTGTATCCCTATAGGAGAAAACAGAGTGAAAACTAAAAATGAAAACGGTTACTGCAAACGAACGGTTTGACCTAGAAGAACGAAATTTGGTGAGCCACGTGGTTTTGGTGTACTGATCATTACCTGAAAGAATCATCAAGATTGGGTCAAAAAATGTTTGCTGAGATTTCAGGAAACAAGTAGTTATTTAAAAGCATGGCAACCCTTTTCCATGAAAGTGATTTTCGCCAGTCTCTGCTTAGAGCTACATAAACAGCAAACAATGCATAGAAATAGAACTTGAAACTGCTTTATTGTGTCAAGTTTCAAAGAGCTAGCACAAACCGTGTTTGATTTAGAGTTCCAAATACGTGTATCCCTATAGGAGAAAACAGATTGAAACATAAAAATGAAAACGGTTACTGCAAACGAACGGTTTAACCTAGAAGAACAAAATTTGGTGAGCCAAGTGGTTTTGGTGTACTGATCATTACCTGAAAGAATCATAAAGATTGGGTGAAAAAATGTTTGCTGAGATATCAGGCAACTCGTAGTTTTTTGGAATCTTGGCAACCCCTTTCCATGAAAGTGATTTTCGCCAGTCTCTGCTTAGGGCTACATCAACAGCAAACAAAGCATTGAGAAAAAACTTAAAACTGCTTTATTGTGTCAAGTTTCAAAGAGCTACAACAAACCGTGTTTGATTTAGAGTTCCAAATACATGTATCCCTATAGGAGAAAACAGAGTGAAACCTAAAAATGAAAATGGTTACTGAAAACGAACGGCTTAAGGTAGAAGAACAAAATTTGGTGAGCCAAATGATTTTGGTGTACTGATCATTACCTGAAAGAATCGTCAAGATTGGGTGAAAAAATGTTGCTGAGATTTCAGGCAACTCGTAGATTTTTGGAAGCTTGGCAACCCCTTTCCTTGAAAGTGAATTTCACCAGTCTCTGCTTAGGGCTACATCAACAGCAAACAAACCATAGAGATAGAAATTTAAACTGCTTTATTGTGTCAAGTTTCAAAGAGCTAGCACAAACCCTGTTTGATTTAGAGTTTAAAATACATGTATCCCTATAAGAGAAAACAGAGTGAAACCTAAATATGAAAATTGTTACTGCAAACGAACAACTTAAGGTAGAGGAACGAAATTTGGTGAGCCAAGTGGTTTTGGTGTACTGATCATTACCTTAAAGAATCATCAAGATTGGGTGAAAAAATGTTTGCTGAGATTTCAAGCAATACGTAGTTCTTTGGAAGCTTGGCAACCCCTTTCCATGAAAGTGATTTTCGCCAGTCTCTGCTTAGGGCTACATCAACAGCAAACAAAGCATAGAGATAGAACTTGAAACTGCTTTATTGTGTCAAGTTTCAAAGAGCTAGCACAAACCGTGTTTTATTTAGAGTTCAAAATACATGTATCCCTATAGGAGAAAACAGAGTGAAAACGAAAAATGAAAACGGTTACTGCAAACGAACAGTTTGACCTAGAAGAACGAAATTTGGTGAGCCAAGTGGTTTTGGTGTACTGATCATTACCTGAAAGAATCATCAAGATTGGGTCAAAAAATGTTTGCTGAGATTTCAGGAAACAAGTAGTTATTTAAAAGCATGGCAACCCTTTTCCATGAATGTGATTTTCGCCAGTCTCTGCTTAGGGCTACATAAACAGCAAACAATGCATAGAAATAGAACTTGAAACAGCTTTATTGTGTCAAGTTTCAAAGAGCTAGCACAAACCGTGTTTTATTTAGAGTTCCAAATATATGTATCCCTATAGGAGAAAACAGAGTGGAACCTAAAAAAGAAAACGGTTACTGCAAACGAACGGTTTAACCCAGAAGAATGAAATTTGGTGAGCCAAGTGGTTTTGCTGTACTGATCATTACCTGAAAGAAACATCAAGATTGGGTGAAAAAATGTTTGCTGAGATTTCAGGCAACTCGTAGTTTTTTGGCAGCTATGCAACCCCTTTCCATGAAAGTGATTTTCACCAGTCTCTGCTTAGGGCTACATCAACAGCACACAAAGCATAGAGATAGAACTTGAAACTGCTTTATTGTGTCAAGTTTCAAAGAGCTAGCACAAACCGTGTTTGATTTAGAGTTCCAAATACATGTATTTCTATAGGAGAAAACAGAGTGAAACTTAAAAATGAAAACTGTTACTGCAAATGAACGGCTTAAGGTAGAGGAACGAAATTTGGTGAGCCAAGTGTTTTTGGTGTACTGATCATTACCTGAAAGAATCATCAAGATTGGGTGAAAAAATGTTTGCTGAGATTTCAGGCAACTCGTAGTTATTTGGAAGCTTGGCAACCCCTTTCCATGAAAGTGATTTTCGCCAGTCTCTGCTTAGGGCTACATCAACAGCAACAAAGTATAGAGATAGAACTTGAAACTGCTTTATTGTGTCAAGTTTCAAAGAGCTAGCACAAACCGTGTTTGATTTAGAGTTCCAAATATATGTATCCCTCTAGGAGAAAACAGAGTGAAACCTAAATGTGAAAACTGACTGCAAACGAAAGGCTTAAGGTAGAGGAGCGAAATTTGGTGAGCCAAGTGGTTTTGGTGTACTGATCATTACCTGAAAGAATCATCAAGATTGGGTGAAAAACTGTTTGCTGAGATTTCATGCAACTCGTAGTTTTTTCGAAGCTTGGCAACCCCTTTCCATGAAAGTGATTTTCGCCAGTCTCTGCTTAGGGCTACATCAACAGCAAACAAAGCATAGAGATAGAACTTGAAACTGCTTTATTGTGTCAAGTTTCAAAGAGCTAGCACAAACCGTGTTTGATTTAGAGTCCCAAATACATGTATCCCTATAGGAGAAAACAGAGTGAAACCTAAAAATGAAAATGGTTACTGGAAACAAACGGTTGAACCTAGAAGCACGAAATTTGGTGAGCCAAGTGGTTTGTGTACTGATCATTACCTGAAAGAATCATCAAGATTGGGTGAAAAAATGTATGCTGAGATTTCAGGCAACTCGTAGTTCTTTGGAAGCTTTGCAACCCCTTTCCATGAAAGTGATTTTCGCCAGTCTCTGCTTAGGGCTACATCAAAAGCAAACAAAGCATAGAGGTAGAACTTGAAACTGCTTTATTGTGTCAAGTTTCAAAGACCTAGCACAAACCGTGTTTGATTTAGAGTTCCAAATACATGTATCCCTATAGGAGAAAACAGAGTGAAAACTAAAAATGAAAACGGTTACTGCAAACAAACGGTTTGACCTAGAAGAACGAAATTTGGTGAGCCAAGTGGTTTGGGTGTACTGATCATTACCTGAAATAATCATCAAGATTGGGTGAAAAAAATGTTTGCTGAGATTTGAGGCAACTCGTAGTTATTTAAAAGCTTGGCAACCCTTTTCCATGAAAGTGATTTTCGCCAGTCTCTGCTTAGGGCTACATAAACAGCAAACAATGCATAGAGATAGAACTTGAAACTGCTTCATTGTGTCAAGTTTCAAAGAGCTACCACAAACCGTGTTTGATTTAGAGTTCCAAATACATGTATCCCTATAGGAGAAAACAGAGTGAAACCTAAAAATGAAAATGGTTACTGCAAACGAACGGTTTAACCTAGAAGAACAAAATTTGGTGAGCCAAATGATTTTGGTGTACTGATCATTACGTGAGAGAATCGTCAAGATTGGGTGAAAAAATGTTGCTGAGATTTCAGGCAACTCGTAATTTTTTGGAAGCTTGGCAACCTCTTTCCATGAATGTGAATTTCGCCAATCTCTGCTTAGGTCTACATCAACAGCAAAAAAAAGCATAGAGATAGAACTTGAAAGTGCTTAATTGTGTCAAGTTTCAAAGAGCTAGCACAAACCGTGTTTGATTTAGAGTTTAAAATACATGTATCCCTATAGGAGAAAACAGAGTGAAACCTAAAAATGAAAACGGTTACTGCAAACGAACGGTTGAACCTAGAAGCACGAAATTTGGTTAGCCAAGTGGTTTGTGTACTGATCATTACCTGAAAGAATCATCAAGATTGGGTGAAAAAATGTTTGCTGAGATTTCAGGCAACAAGTAGTTATTTAAAAGCATGGCAACCCTTTTCCATGAAAGTGATTTTCGCCAGTATCTGCTTAGGGCTACATAAACAGCAAACAATGCATAGAAATAGAACTTGAAACTGCTTTATTGTGTCAAGTTTCAAAGAGCTAGCACAAACCGTGTTTGATTTAGAGTTCCAAACACATGTATCCCTATAGGAGAAAACAGAGTGAAACCTAAAAATGAAAACGGTTACTGCAAACGAACGGTTTAACCTAGAAGAGCAAAATTTGGTGAGCCAAATGATTTTGGTGTACTGATCATTACCTGAAAGAATCCTCAAGATTGGGTGAAAAAATGTTGCTGAGATTTCAGGCAACTTGTAGTTTTTTGAAAGCTTGGCAACCCCTTTCCTTGAAAGTGAATTTCGCCAGTCTCTGCTTAGGGCTACATCAACAGCAAACAAAGCATAGAGATAGAAATTGAAACTGCTTTATTGTGTCAAGTTTCAAAGAGCTAGCACAAACCGTGTTTGATTTAGAGTTCTAAATATATGTATCCCTATAGGAGAAAACAGAGTGAAACCTAAATGTGAAAACTGACTGCAAACGAAAGGCTTAAGGTAGAGGAGCGAAATTTGGTGAGCCAAGTGGTTTTGGTGTACTGATCATGACCTGAAAGAATCATCAAGATTGGGTGAAAAAATGTTTGCTGAGATCAGGCAACTCGTAGTTTTTTGGAAGCTTGGCAACCCCTTTCCATGAAAGTGATTTTCGCCAGTTTCTGCTTAGGGCTACAACAACAGCAAACAAACCATAGAGATAGAACTTAAAACTGCTTTATTGTGTCAAGTTTCAAAGAGCTAGCACAAACCGTGTTTGATTTAGAGTTCCAAATACATGTATCCCTATAGGAGAAAACAGAGTGAAACGTAAAAATAAAAACGGTTACTGCAAACGAACGGTTGAACCTAGAAGAACGAAATTTGGTGAGCCAAGTGGTTTTGGTGTACTGATCATTACCTGAAAGAATCATCAAGATTGGGTGAAAAAATGTTTGCTGAGATTTCAGGCAACTCGTAGTTTTTTGGAAGCTTGGCAACCCCTTTCCATGAAAGTGATTTTCGCCAGTCTCTGCTTAGGGCTACATCAACATCAAACAAAGCATAGAGATAGAACATGAAACTGCTTTATTGTGTCAAGTTTCAAAGAGCTAGCACAAACCGTGTTTGATTTAGAGTTCCAAATACATGTATCCCTATAGGAGAAAACAGAGTGAAATCTAAAAATGAAAACGGTTACTGCAAACGAACGGTTGAACCTAGAAAAACGAAATTTGGTGAGCCAAGCGGTTATGCTGTACTGATCATTACCTGAAAGAATCATCAAGATTGGGTGAAAAAATGTTTGCTGAGATTTCAGGCAACTCGTACTTTTCTCGAAGCTTGGCAACCCCTTTCCATGAAAGTGACTTTCGCCAGTCTCTGCTTAGGGCTACATCAACAGCAAACAAAGCATAGTGATAGAACTTGAAACTGTTTATTGTGTCAAGTTTCAAAGAGCTAGCACAAACCGTGATTGATTTAGAGTTCCAAATATATATATTCCTATAGGAGAAAACAGAGTGAAACCTAAAAATTAAAACGGTTACTGCAAACGAACGGTTTAACCTAGAAGAACGAAATTTGGTGAGCCAAGTGGCTTTGTGTACTGATCGTTACCTGAAAGAATCATCAAGATTGGGTGAAAAAATGTTTGCTGCGATTTCAGGGAACTCGTAGATTTTGGAAGCTTGGCAACCCCTTTCCATGAAAGTGATTTTCGCCAGTCTCTGCTTAGGGCGACATCAACAGCAAACAAAGCATAGAGATAGAACTTGAAACTGCTTTATTCTGTCAAGTTTCAAAGAGCTAGCACAAACCGTGTTTGATTTAGAGTTCCAAATACATGTATCCCTATAGGAGAAAACAGAGTGGAACCTACAAATGAAAACGGTACTGCAAATGAACGGTTTAACCTAGAAAAACGAAATTTGGTGAGCCAAGTGGTTTTGGTGTACTGATCATTACCTGAAAGAATCATCAAGATTGGGTGAAAAAATGTTTGCTGAGATTTCAGGCAACTCGTAGTTTTTTGGAAGCTTGGCAACCCCTTTCCATGAAAGTGATTTTCGCCAGTCTCTCCTTAGGGCTACATCAACAGCAAACAAAGCATAGAGATAGAACTTGAAAATGCTTTATTGTGTCAAGTTTCAAAGAGCTAGCACAAACCGTGTTTGATTTAGAGTTCAAAATACATGTATCCCTATAGGAGAAAACAGTAAAACCTAAAAATGAAAATGGTTACTGCAAACGAATATTTGAACCTACATGAACGAAATTTGGTGAGCCAAGCGGTTTTGGTGCACTGATCATTACCTTAAAGAATCATCAAGATTGGGTGAAAAAATGTTTGCAGAGATTTCAGGAAACTAGTAGTTTTTTGGAAGCTTGGCAACCCCTTTCCATGAAAGTGATTTTTGCCAGTCTCTGCTTAGGGCTACATCAACAGGAAACAAAGCATAAATATAGAACTTGAAACTGCTTAATTGTGTCAAGTTTCAAAGAGCTAGCAAAACCGTGTTTGATTTAGAGTTCCAAATACATGTATCCCTATAGGAGAAAACAGAGTGAAACCTAAAAATGAAAACGGTTACTGCAAACGAACGGTTGAACCTAGAAGAAGGAAATTTGGTGAGCCAAGTGGTTTTTGTGTCCTGATCATTTCCTGAAAGAATCATCAAGATTGGGTGAAAAAATGTTTGCTGAGATTTCAGGCAACCCGTAGTTTTTTGGAAGCTTTTCAACCTCTTTCCATGAAAGTGATTTTTGCCAGTCTCTGCTTAGGGCGACATCAACAGCAAACAAAGCATAGAGATAGAACTTGAAAATGCTTTATTGTGTCAAGTTTCAAAGAGCTAGCACAAACCGTGTTTGATTTAGAGTTCAAAATACATGTATCCCTATAGGAGAAAACAGTGAAACCTAAAAATGAAAATGGTTACTGCAAACGAATATTTGAACCTACATGAACGAAATTTGGTGAGCCAAGCGGTTTTGGTGCACTGATCATTACCTTAAAGAATCATCAAGATTGGGTGAAAAAATGTTTGCAGAGATTTCAGGAAACTAGTAGTTTTTTGGAAGCTTGGCAACCCCTTTCCATGAAAGTGATTTTTGCCAGTCTCTGCTTAGGGCTACATCAACAGGAAACAAAGCATAGATATAGAACTTGAAACTGCTTAATTGTGTCAAGTTTCAAAGAGCTATCAAAACCGTGTTTGATTTAGAGTTCCAAATACATGTATCCCTATAGGAGAAAACAGAGTGAAACCTAAAAATGAAAACGGTTACTGCAAACGAACGGTTGAACCTAGAAGAAGGAAATTTGGTGAGCCAAGTGGTTTTTGTGTCCTGATCATTTCCTGAAGGAATCATCAAGATTGGGTGAAAAAATGTTTGCTGAGATTTCAGGCAACCCGTAGTTTTTTGGAAGCTTTTCAACCTCTTTCCATGAAATTGATTTTTGCCAGTCTCTGCTTAGGGCGACATCAACAGCAAACAAAGCATAGAGATAGAACTTGAAAATGCTTTATTGTGTCAAGTTTCAAAGAGCTAGCACAAACCGTGTTTGATTTAGAGTTCAAAATACATGTATCCCTATAGGAGAAAACAGTGAAACCTAAAAATGAAAATGGTTACTGCAAACGAATATTTGAACCTACATGAACGAAATTTGGTGAGCCAAGCGGTTTTGGTGCACTGATCATTACCTTAAAGAATCATCAAGATTGGGTGAAAAAATGTTTGCTGAGATTTCAGGCAACTCGTAGTTTTTTGTAAGCTTGGCAATCCCTTTATAAGAAAGTGATTTTGGACAGTCTCTTCTTACGGCTACATCAACAGCAAACAAAGCATAGAGATAGAACTTGAAACTGCTTTATTGTGTCAAGTTTCAAAGAGCTAGCACAAACCGTGTTTGATTTAGAGTTCCAAATACATGTATCCCTATAGGAGAAAATAGAGTGAAACCCAAAAATGAAAAAGGTTACTGCAAACAAACGGTTTAACCTAGAAGAACAAAATTTGGTGAGCCAAGTGGTTTTGGTGTACTTATCATTACCTGAAAGAATCATCAAGATTGGGTGAAAAAATGTTTGCTGAGATTTCAGGCAACTCGTAGTTTTTTGGAAGCTTGCCAACCCCTTTCCATGAAAGTGATTTTCGCCTGTCTCTGCTTAGGTCTACATCAACAACAAACAAAGCATAGAGATAGAACTTGAAACTGCTTCATTGTGTCAAGTTTCAAAGAGCTAGCACAAACCGACTTTGATTTAGAGTTCCAAATACATGTATCCCTATAGGAGAAAACAGAGTGAAACCTAAAAATGAAAACGGTTACTGCAAACGAACGGTGTAACCTAGAAGAACGAAATTTGGTGAGCCAAGCGGTTATGGTGTACTGATCATTACCTGAAAGAATCATCAAGATTGGGTAAAAAAATGTTTGCTGAGATTTCAGGCAACTCGTAGTTTTCTCGAAGCTTGGCAACCCCTTTCCATGAAAGTGACTTTCGCCAGTCTCTGCTTAGGGCTACATCAACAGCAAACAAAGCATAGTGATAGAACTTGAAACTGCTTTATTCTGTCAAGTTTCAAAGAGCTAGCACAAACCGTGTTTGATTTAGAGTTCCAAATACATGTATCCCTATAGGAGAAAACAGAGTGGAACCTAAAAAGGAAAACGGTACTGCAAATGAACGGTTTAACCTAGAAAAACGAAATTTGGTGAGCCAAATGGTTTTGGTGTACTGATCATTACCTGAAAGAATCATCAAGATTGGGTGAAAAAATGTTTGCTGATATTTCAGGCAACTCCTAGTTTTTTGGAAGCTTGGCAACCCCTTTCCATGAAAGTGATTTTCGCCAGTCTCTCCTTAGGGCTACATCAACAGCAAACAAAGCATAGAGGTAGAACTTGAAAATGCTTTATTGTGTCAAGTTTCAAAGAGCTGGCACAAACCGTGTTTGATTTAGAGTTCAAAATACATGTATCCCTATAGGAGAAAACAGTGAAACCTAAAAATGAAAATGGTTACTGCAAACGAATATTTGAACCTACATGAACGAAATTTGGTGAGCCAAGCGGTTTTGGTGCACTGATCATTACCTTAAAGAATCATCAAGATTGGGTGAAAAAATGTTTGCTGAGATTTCAGGCAACTCGTAGTTTTTTGGAAGCTTGGCAATCCCTTTATAAGAAAGTGATTTTGGACAGTCTCTGCTTACGGCTACATCGACAGCAAACAAAGCATAGAGATAGAACTTGAAACTCCTTTATTGTGTCAAGTTTCAAAGAGCTAGCACAAACCGTGTTTGATTTAGAGTTCCAAATACATGTATCCCTATAGGAGAAAACAGTGAAACCTAAAAATGAAAATGGCTACTGCAAACGAATATTTGAACCTACATGAACGAAATTTGGTGAGCCAAGCGGTTTTGGTGCACTGATCATTACCTTAAAAAATCATCAAGATTGGGTGAAAAAATGTTTGCTTATATTTCAGGCAACTAGTAGTTTTTTCGAAGCTTGGCAAACCCTTTCCATAAAAGTGATTTTTGCCAGTCTCTGCTTAGGGCTACATCAACAGCAAACAAAGCATAGAGATAGAACTTGAAACTGCTTTATTGTGTCAAGATTCAAAGAGCTAGCACAAACCGTGTTTGATTTAGAGTTCCAAATAAATGTATCCCTATAGGAGAAAACAGAGTGAAAACTAAAAATGAAAACGGTTACTGCAAACGAACGGTTTAACCTAGAAGAACGAAATTTGGTTAGCCAAGCGATTTTGGTGTACTGATCATTACCTGAAAGAAACATCAAGATTGGTTGAAAAAATGTTTGCTGAAATTTCAGGCAACTCGTAGTTTTTTGGAAGCTTGGCAAACCCTTTCCATGAAAGTGATTTTCGCCAGTCTCTGCTTAGGGCTACATAAACAGCAAAGAAACCATAGAGATACAACTTGAAACTGCTTTATTGTGCCAAGTTTCAAAGAGCTAGCACAAACCGTGTTTGATTTAGAGTTCCAAATACATATATCCCTATAGGAGAAAACAGAGTGAAACCTAAAAATGAAAAATATTTCTGCAAACGAACGATTGAACCTAGAAGAACGAAATTTGGTGAGCCAAGTGGTTTTGGTGTACTGATCATTACCTGAAAGAATCATCAGAATTGGGTGAAAAAATGTTTTCTGAGATTTCAGGCAATTCGCAGTTTTTTGGAAGCTTGGCAACCCCTTTCCATAAAAGTGATTTTCGCCAGTCACTGCTTAGGGCTACATCAACAGCAAACAAAGCATAGACATAAAACTTGAAACTGTTTATTGTTTCAAATTTCAAAGAGCTAGCACAAACCGTGTTTGATTTCGAGTTCCAAATACATGTATCCCTATAGGAGAAAAGAGAGTGAAACCTAAAAATGAAAACGGTTACTGCAAACGAACGGTTTAACCTAGAAGAACGAAATTTGGTGAGCCAAGTGGTTTTTGTGTACTGATCATTACTTGAAAGTATCATCAAGATTGGGTGAAAAAATGTTTGCTGAGATTTCAGGCAACTCGTAGTTTTTTGGAAGCTTGGCAACCCGTTTCCATAAAAGTGATTTTCCCCAGTCTCTGCTTAGGGCTACATCAACAGCAAACAAAGCATAGAGATAGAACTTGAAACTGCTTTATTGTGTCAAGTTTCAAAGAGCTATCACAACAGGGTTTGATTTAGAGTTCCAAATACTTGTATCCCTATAGGAGAAAACAGAGTGAAACCTAAAAATGAAAACGGTTACTGCAAACGAAGGGTTGAACCTAGAAAAACGAAATTTGGTGAGCCAGGTGGTTTTGGTATCCTGATCATTTCCTGAAAGAATCATCAAGATTGGGTGAAACAATGTTTGCAGAGATTTCAGGCAACTCGTAGTTTTTGGAAGCTTGGCAATCCCTTTCCATGAAAGTGATTTTCGCCAGTCTCTGCTTAGGGCTACATCAACAGCAAACAAAGCATAAAGATACAACTTGAAACTGCTTTATTGGGTCAAGTTTCAAAGAGCTAGCACAAACCGCGTTTGATTTAGAGTTCCAAATACATGTATCCCTATAGGAGAAAACAGAGTGAAACCTAAAAATGAAAACGGTTACTGGAAACGAACGGTTGAACCTAGAAGAACGAAATTTGGTGAGCCAAGTGGTTTTGGTGTACTGATCATTACCTGAAAGAATCATCAAGATTCGGTGAAAAAATGTTTGCTGAGATTTTAGGCAACTCGTAATTTTTTGGAAGCTTGGCAACCCCTTTCCATGAAAGTGATTTTCGCCAGTCTCTGCTTAGGGCTACATAAACAGCAAAGAAACCATAGAGATAGAACTTGAAACTGCTTTATTGTGTCAAGTTTCAAAGAGCTAGCACAAACCGTGTTTGATTTAGAGTTCCAAATACATGTATCCCTATAGGAGAAAAGAGAGTGAAACCTAAAAATGAAAACGGTTACTGCAAACGAACGGTTTAAACTAGAAGAACGAAATTTGGTGAGCCAGGTGGTTTTGGTGTACTGATCATGACCTGAAAGAATCATCAAGATTGGGTTAAAAAAATGTTTGCTGAGATCAGGCAACTCGTAGTTTTTTGGAAGCTTGGCAACCCCTTTCCATGAAAGTGATTTTCGCCAGTTTCTGCTTAGGGCTACAACAACAGCAAACAAACCATAGAGATAGAACTTAAAACTGCTTTATTGTGTCAAGTTTCAAAGAGCTAGCACAAACCGTGTTTGATTTAGAGTTCCAAATACATGTATCCCTATAGGAGAAAACAGAGTGAAACGTAAAAATAAAAACGGTTACTGCAAACGAACGGTTGAACCTAGAAGAACGAAATTTGGTGAGCCAAGTGGTTTTGGTGTACTGATCATTACCTGAAAGAATCATCAAGATTGGGTGAAAAAATGTTTGCTGAGATTTCAGGCAACTCGTAGTTTTTTGGAAGCTTGGCAACCCCTTTCCATGAAAGTGATTTTCGCCAGTCTCTGCTTAGGGCTACATCAACATCAAACTAAGCATAGAGATAGAACATGAAACTGCTTTATTGTGTCAAGTTTCAAAGAGCTAGCACAAACCGTGTTTGATTTAGAGTTCCAAATACATGTATCCCTATAGGAGAAAACAGAGTGAAATCTAAAAATGAAAACGGTTACTGCAAACGAACGGTTGAACCTAGAAAAACGAAATTTGGTGAGCCAAGCGGTTATGCTGTACTGATCATTACCTGAAAGAATCATCAAGATTGGGTGAAAAAATGTTTGCTGAGATTTCAGGCAACTCGTACTTTTCTCGAAGCTTGGCAACCCCTTTCCATGAAAGTGACTTTCGCCAGTCTCTGCTTAGGGCTACATCAACAGCAAACAAAGCATAGTGATAGAACTTGAAACTGTTTATTGTGTCAAGTTTCAAAGAGCTAGCACAAACCGTGATTGATTTAGAGTTCCAAATATATATATTCCTATAGGAGAAAACAGAGTGAAACCTAAAAATTAAAACGCTTACTGCAAACGAACGGTTTAACCTAGAAGAACGAAATTTGGTGAGCCAAGTGGCTTTGGTGTACTGATCGTTACCTGAAAGAATCATCAAGATTGGGTGAAAAAATGTTTGCTGCGATTTCAGGGAACTCGTAGATTTTGGAAGCTTGGCAACCCCTTTCCATGAAAGTGATTTTCGCCAGTCTCTGCTTAGGGCGACATCAACAGCAAACAAAGCATAGAGATAGAACTTGAAACTGCTTTATTCTGTCAAGTTTCAAAGAGCTAGCACAAACCGTGTTTGATTTAGAGTTCCAAATACATGTATCCCTATAGGAGAAAACAGAGTGGAACCTACAAATGAAAACGGTACTGCAAATGAACGGTTTAACCTAGAAAAACGAAATTTGGTGAGCCAAGTGGTTTTGGTGTACTGATCATTACCTGAAAGAATCATCAAGATTGGGTGAAAAAATGTTTGCTGAGATTTCAGGCAACTCCTAGTTTTTTGGAAGCTTGGCAACCCCTTTCCATGAAAGTGATTTTCGCCAGTCTCTCCTTAGGGCTACATCAACAGCAAACAAAGCATAGAGATAGAACTTGAAAATGCTTTATTGTGTCAAGTTTCAAAGAGCTAGCACAAACCGTGTTTGATTTAGAGTTCCAAATGCATGTATCCCTATAGGAGAAAACAGTAAAACATAAAATGAAAATGGTTACTGCAAACTAATATTTGAACCTACATGAACGAAATTTGGTTAGCCAAGCGGTTTTGGTGCACTGATCATTACCTTAAAGAATCATCAAGATTGGGTGAAAAAATGTTTGCAGAGATTTCAGGAAACTAGTAGTTTTTTGGAAGCTTGGCAACCCCTTTCCATGAAAGTGATTTTTGCCAATCTCTGCTTAGGGCTACATCAACAGGAAACAAAGCATAGATATAGAACTTGAAACTGCTTAATTGTGTCAAGTTTCAAAGAGCTAGCACAAACCGTGTTTGATTTATAGTTCCAAATACATGTATCCCTATAGGAGAAAACAGAGTGAAACCTAAAAATGAAAACGGTTACTGCAAACGAACGGTTGAACCTAGAAGAACTAAATTTGGTGAGCCAAGTGGTTTTGGTGTACTGATCATTACCTGAAAGAATCATCAAGATTGGGTGAAAAAATGTTTGCTGAGATTTCAGGCAACCCGTAGTTTTTTGGAAGCTTTTCAACCTCTTTCCATGAAAGTGATTTTTGCCAGTCTCTGCTTAGGGCTACATCAACAGCAAACAATGCATAGAGATAGAACTTGAAACTGCTTTATTGTGTCAAGTTTCAAAGAGCTAGCACAAACCGTGTTTGATTTAGTGTTCAAAATACATGTATCCCTATAGGAGAAAACAGTGAAACCTAAAAATGAAAATGGTTACTGCAAACGAATATTTGAACCTACATGAACGAAATTTGGTGAGCCAAGCGCTTTTGGTGCACTGATCATTACCTTAAAGAATCATCAAGATTGGGTGAAAAAATGTTTGCTGAGATTTCAGGCAACTCGTAGTTTTTTGGAAGCTTGGCAATCCCTTTATAAGAAAGTGATTTTGGACAGTCTCTTCTTACGGCTACATCAACAGCAAACAAAGCATAGAGATAGAACTTGAAACTGCTTTATTGTGTCAAGTTTCAAAGAGCTAGCACAAACCGTGTTTGATTTAGAGTTCCAAATACATGTATCCCTATAGGAGAAAACAGAGTGAAATCTAAAATGAAAATGGTTACTGCAAACGAACGGTTGAACCTAGAAGAACGAAATTTGGTGAGCCAAGTGGTTTTGGTGTACTGATCATTACCTGAAAGAATCATCAAGATTGGGTGAAAAAATATTTGCTGAGATTTCAGGAAACTCGTAGTTTTTTGGAAGCTTGGCAACCCCTTTCCATGAAAGTGATTTTTGCCAGTCTCTGCTTAGGGCTACATCAACAGGAAACAAAGCATAGATATAGAACTTGAAACTGCTTAATTGTGTCAAGTTTCAAAGAGCTTAGCACAAACCGTGTTTGATTTAGAGTTCCAAATACATGTATCCCTATAGGAGAAAACAGAGTGAAACCTAAAAATGAAAACGGTTACTGCAAACGAACGGTTGAACCTAGAAGAACTAAATTTGGTGAGCCAAGTGGTTTTGGTGTACTGATCATTACCTGAAAGAATCATCAAGATTGGGTGAAAAAATGTTTGCTGAGATTTCAGGCAACTCGTAGTTTTTTGGAAGCTTGGCAACCCCTTTCCATGAAAGTGATTTTCGCCAGTCTCTGCTTAGGGCTACATCAACAGCAAACAAAGCATAGAGATAGAACTTGAAACTGCTTTATTGTGTCAAGTTTCAAAGAGCTAGCACAAACCGTGTTTGATTTAGAGTTCCAAATACATGTATCCCTATAGGAGAAAACAGAGTGAAACCTAAAAATGAAAACGGTTACTGCAAACGAACGGTGAACCTAGAAGAAGGAAATTTGGTGAGCCAAGTGGTTTTTGGTGTCCTGATCATTTCCTGAAGGAATCATCAAGATTGGGTGAAAAAATGTTTGCTGAGATTTCAGGCAACTCGTAGTTTTTTGGAAGCTTTTCAACCTCTTTCCATGAAAGTGATTTTTGCCAGTCTCTGCTTAGGGCTACCTCAACAGCAAAACAAAGCATAGAGATAGAACTTGAAAATGCTTTATTGTGTCAAGTTTCAAAGAGCTAGCACAAACCGTGTTTGATTTAGAGTTCCAAATACATGTATCCCTATAGGAGAAAACAGTGAAACCTAAAAAATGAAAATGGTTACTGCAAAGGAATATTTGAACCTACATGAACGAAATTTGGTGAGCCAAGCGGTTTTGGTGCACTGATCATTACCTTAAAGAATCATCAAGATTGGGTGAAAAAATGTTTGCTGAGATTTCAGGCAACTCGTAGTTTTTTGGAAGCTTGGCAATCCCTTTAGAAAGTGATTTTGGACAGTCTCTGCTTACAGCTACATCAACAGCAAACAAAGCATAGAGATAGAACTTGAAACTGCTTTATTGTGTCAAGTTTCAAAGAGCTAGCACAAACCGTGTTTGATTTAGAGTTCCAAATACATGTATCCCTATAGGAGAAAACAGAGTGAAACCTAAAATGAAAACGGTTACTGCAAACGAACGGTTGAACCTAGAAGAACGAAATTTGGTGAGCAAAGTGGTTTTGGTGTACTGATCATTACCTGAAAGTTTCATCAAGATTGGGTGAAAAAATGTTTGCTGAGATTTCAGGCAACTCGTAGTTTTTTGGAAGCTTGGCAACCCCTTTCCATGAAAGTGATTTTCGCCAGTCTCTGCTTAGGGCTACATCAACAGCAAACAAAGCATAGAGATAGAACTTGAAACTGCTTTATTGTGTCAAGTTTCAAAGAGCTAGCACAAACCGTGTTTGATTTAGAGTTCCAAATACATGTATCCCTGTAAGAGTAAACAGTGTGAAACATAAAAATGAAAACGGTTACTGCAAACGAACGGTTGAACCTAGAAGAACGAAATTTGGTGAGCCAAGAGGTTTTGGTGTACTGATATTTCCTGAAAGAATCATCAAGATTGGGTGAAAAAATGTTTGCTGCGATTTCAGGGAACTCGTAGGTTTTGGAAGCATGGCAACCCCTTTCCATGAAAGTGATTTTCTCCAGTCTCTGCTTAGGGCGACATCAACAGCAAACAAAGAATAGAGATGTAACTTGAAACTGCTTTATTGTGTCAAGTTTCAAAGAGCTAGCACAAACCGTGTTTGATTTAGAGTTCCAAATACATGTATCCCTATAGGAGAAAACAGAGTGGAACCTAAAAAATGAAAACGGTACTGCAAATGAACGGTTTAACCTAGAAAAACGAAATTTGGTGAGCCAAATGGTTTTGGTGTACTGATCATTACCTGAAAGAATCATCAAGATTGGGTGAAAAAATGTTTGCTGATATTTCAGGCAACTCCTAGTTTTTTGGAAGCTTGGCAACCCCTTTCCATGAAAGTGATTTTCGCCAGTCTCTCCTTAGGGCTACATCAACAGCAAACAAAGCATAGAGATAGAACTTGAAAATGCTTTATTGTGTCAAGTTTCAAAGAGCTGGCACAAACCGTGTTTGATTTAGAGTTCCAAATACATGTATCCCTATAGGAGAAAACAGTGAAACCTAAAAATGAAAATGGTTACTGCAAACGAATATTTGAACCTACATGAACGAAATTTGGTGAGCCAAGCGGTTTTGGTGCACTGATCATTACCTGAAAGAATCATCAAGATTGGGTGAAAAAATGTTTGCTGAGATTTCAGGCAACTCCTAGTTTTTTGGAAGCTTGGCAACCCCTTTCCATGAAAGTGATTTTCGCCAGTCTCTCCATAGGGCTACATCAACAGCAAACAAAGCATAGAGACAGAACTTGAAAATGCTTTATTGTGTCAAGTTTCAAAGAGCTAGCACAAACCGTATTTGATTTAGAGTTCCAAATACATGTATCCCTATAGGAGAAAACAGTGAAACCTAAAAATGGAAATGGCTACTGCAAACGAATATTTGAACCTACATGAACGAAATTTGGTGAGCCAAGCGGTTTTGGTGCACTGATCATTACCTTAAAGAATCATCAAGATTGGGTGAAAAAATGTTTGCTTATATTTCAGGCAACTAGTAGTTTTTTCGAAGCTTGGCAAACCCTTTCCATGAAAGTGATTTTTGCCAGTCTCTGCTTAGGGCTACATCAACAGCAAACAAAGCATAGAGATAGAACTTGAAACTGCTTTATTGTGTCAAGATTCAAAGAGCTAGCACAAACCGTGTTTGATTTAGAGTTCCAAATACATGTATCCCTATTGGAGAAAACAGAGTGAAAACTAAAAATGAAAACGGTTACTGCAAATGAACGGTTTAACCTAGAAGAACGAAATTTGGAGGGCCAAGCGGTTTTGGTGTACTGATCATTACCTTAAAGAATCATCAAGATTGGGTGAAAAAATGTTTGCTGAGATTTCAGGCAACTCGTAGTTTTTTGGAAGCTTGGCAATCCCTTTATAAGAAAGTGATTTTCGACATTCTCTGCTTACGGTTACATCAACAGCAAAAAAAGCATAGAGATAGAACTTGAAACTACTTTATTGTGTCAAGTTTCAAAGAGCTAGCACAAACCGTGTTTGATTTAGAGTTCCAAATACATGTATCCCTATAGGAGAAAACAGAGTGAAACCTAAAAATGAAAACGGTTACTGCAAAGGAACGGTTGAACCTAGAAGAACGAAATTTGGTGAGCCAAGAGGTTTTGGTGTACTGATCATTTCCTGAAAGAATCATCAAGATTGGGTGAAAAAATGTTTGCTGAGATTTCAGGCAACTCGTAGTTTTTTGGAAGCTTGGCAATCCCTTTATAAGAAAGTGATTTTCGACAGTCTCTGCTTAGGGCTACATCAACAGCAAACAAAGCATAGAGATAGAACTTGAAACTGCTTTATTGTGTCAAGTTTCAAAGAGCTAGCACAAACCGTGTTTGATTTAGAGTTCCAAATACATGTATCCCTATAGGAGAAAACAGAGTGAAACCTAAAAATGAAAACGGTTACTGCAAACGAACGGTTTAACCTAGAAGAACGAAATTTGGTGAGCCTAGCGGTTATGGTGTACTGATCATTACCTGAAAGAATCATCAAGATTGGGTGAAAAAATGTTTGCTGAGATTTCAGGCAACTCGTAGTTTTTTGGAAGCTTGGCAACCCCTTTCCATGAAAGTGACTTTCGCCAGTCTCTGCTTAGGGCTACATCAACAGCAAACAAAGCATAGTGATAGAACTTGAAACTGCTTTATTATGTCAAGTTTCAAAGAGCTAGCACAAACGGTGATTGATTTAGAGTTCCAAATATATATATTCCTATAGGAGAAAACAGAGTGAAACCTAAAAATTAAAACGGTTACTGCAAACGAACGGTTTAACCTAGAACAACGAAATTTGGTGAGCCAAGTGGCTTTTGTGTACTGATCATTACCTGAAAGAATCATCAAGATTGGGTGAAAAAATGTTTGCTGAGATTTCAGGCAACTCGTAGTTTTTTGGAAGCTTGGCAACCCCTTTCCATGAAAGTGATTTTCGCCAGTCTCTGCTTAGGGCTACATCAACATCAAACAAAGCATAGAGATAGAACATGAAACTGCTTTATTGTGTCAAGTTTCAAAGAGCTAGCACAAACCGTGTTTGATTTAGAGTTCCAAATACATGTATCCCTATAGGAGAAAACAGAGTGAAACCTAAAATGAAAACGGTTACTGCAAACGAACGGTTGAACCTAGAAGAACGAAATTTGGTGAGCCAAGTGGTTTTGGTGTACTGATCATTACCTGAAAGAATCATCAAGATTGGGTGAAAAAATGTTTGCTGAGATTTCAGGAAACTCTTAGTTTTTTGGAAGCTTGACAACCCCTTTCCATGAAAGTGATTTTTGCCAGTCTCTACTTAGGGCTACATCAACAGGAAACAAAGCATCGATATAGAACTTGAAACTGCTTAATTGTGTCAAGTTTCAAAGAGCTAGCACAAACCGTGTTTGATTTATAGTTCCAAATACATGTATCCCTATAGGAGATAACAGAGTGAAAACTAAAAATGAAAACGGTTACTGCAAACGAACGGTTGAACCTAGAAGAACTAAATTTGGTGAGCCAAGTGGTTTTGGTGTACTGATCATTACCTGAAAGAATCATCAAGATTGGGTGAAAAAATGTTTGCTGAGATTTCAGGCAACTCGTAGTTTTTTGGAAGCTTGGCAACCCCTTTCCATGAAAGTGATTTTCG
Source organism: Ictidomys tridecemlineatus (assembly GCF_052094955.1). Taxonomy (NCBI): domain Eukaryota; kingdom Metazoa; phylum Chordata; class Mammalia; order Rodentia; family Sciuridae; genus Ictidomys; species Ictidomys tridecemlineatus. Next base: position 40,167 of record NW_027522662.1, read on the forward strand.
CCAGTCTCTGCTTAGGGCTACATCAACAGCAAACAAAGCATAGAGATAGAACTTGAAACTGCTTTATTGTGTCAAGTTTCAAAGAGCTAGCACAAACCGTGTTTGATTTAGAGTTCCAAATACATGTATCCCTGTAGAAGTAAACAGTGTGAAACATAAAAATGAAAACGGTTACTGCAAACGAACGGTTGAACCTAGAAGAACGAAATTTGGTGAGCCAAGAGGTTTTGGTGTACTGATCATTTCCTGAAAGAATCATCAAGTTTGGGTGAAAAAATGTTTGCTGAGATTTCAGGCAACTCGTAGTTTTTTGGAAGCTTGGCAACCCCTTTCCATGAAAGTGATTTTCGCCAGTCTCTGCTTAGGGCTACATCAACAGCAAAGAAAGCATAGAGATAGAACTTGAAACTGCTTTATTGTGTCAAGTTTCAAAGAGCTAGCACAAACCGTGTTTGATTTAGAGTTCCAAATACATGTATCCCTGTAGAAGTAAACAGTGTGAAACATAAAAATGAAAACGGTTACTGCAAACAAACGGTTGAACCTAGAAGAACGAAATTTGGTGAGCCAAGAGGTTTTGGTGTACTGATCATTTCCTGAAAGAATCATCAAGTTTGGGTGAAAAAATGTTTGCTGAGATTTCAGGCAACTCGTATTTTTTGGAAGCTTGGCAACCCCTTTCCATGAAAGTGATTTTCGCCAGTCTCTGCTTAGGGCTACATCAACAGCAAACAAAGCATAGAGATAGAACTTGAAACTGCTTTATTGTGTCAAGTTTCAAAGAGCTAGCACAAACCGTGTTTGATTTAGAGTTCCAAATACATGTATCCCTATAGGAGAAAACAGAGTGAAACCTAAAAATGAAAACGGTTACTGCAAACGAACGGTTTAACCTAGAAGAACGAAATTTGGTGATCCAAGCGGTTATGGTGTACTGATCATTACCTGAAAGAATCATCAAGATTGGGTGAAAAAATGTTTGCTGAGATTTCAGGCAACTCGTAGTTTTCTCGAAGCTTGGCAACCCATTTCCATGAAAGTGACTTTCGCCAGTCTCTGCTTAGGGCTACATCAACAGCAAACAAAGCATAGTGATAGAACTTGAAACTGCTTTATTCTGTCAAGTTTCAAAGAGCTAGCACAAACCGTGTTTGATTTAGAGTTCCAAATACATGTATCCCTATAGGAGAAAACAGAGTGGAACCTAAAAATGAAAACGGTACTGCAAATGAACGGTTTAACCTAGAAAAACGAAATTTGGTGAGCCAAATGGTTTTGGTGTACTGATCATTACCTGAAAGAATCATCAAGATTGGGTGAAAAAATGTTTGCTGATATTTCAGGCAACTCCTAGTTTTTTGGAAGCTTGGCAACCCCTTTCCATGAAAGTGATTTTCGCCAGTCTCTCCTTAGGGCTACATCAACAGCAAACAAAGCATAGAGATAGAACTTGAAAATGCTTTATTGTGTTAGGTTTCAAAGAGCTGGCACAAACCGTGTTTGATTTAGAGTTCCAAATACATGTATCCCTATAGGAGAAAACAGTGAAACCTAAAAATGAAAATGGTTACTGCAAACGAATATTTGAACCTACATGAACGAAATTTGGTGAGCCAAGCGGTTTTGGTGCACTGATCATTACCTTAAAGAATCATCAAGATTGGGTGAAAAAATGTTTGCTGAGATTTCAGGCAACTCGTAGTTTTTTGGAAGCTTGGCAATCCCTTTATAAGAACGTGATTTTGGACAGTCTCTGCTTATGGCTACATCGACAGCAAACAAAGCATAGAGATAGAACTTGAAACTGCTTTATTGTGTCAAGTTTCAAAGAGCTAGCACAAACCGTGTTTGATTTAGAGTTCCAAATACATGTATCCCTATAGGAGAAAACAGAGTGAAACCTAAAAATGAAAACGGTTACTGCAAACGAACGGTTTAACCTAGAAGAACGAAATTTGGTGAGCCTAGCGGTTATGGTGTACTGATCATTACCTGAAAGAATCATCAAGATTGGGTGAAAAAATGTTTGCTGAGATTTCAGGCAACTCGTAGTTTTTTGGAAGCTTGGCAACCCCTTTCCATGAAAGTGACTTTCGCCAGTCTCTGCTTAGGGCTACATCAACAGCAAACAAAGCATAGTGATAGAACTTGAAACTGCTTTATTATGTCAAGTTTCAAAGAGCTAGCACAAACGGTGATTGATTTAGAGTTCCAAATATATATATTCCTATAGGAGAAAACAGAGTGAAACCTAAAAATTAAAACGGTTACTGCAAACGAACGGTTTAACCTAGAAGAACGAAATTTGGTGAGCCAAGTGGCTTTTGTGTACTGATCATTACCTGAAAGAATCATCAAGATTGGGTGAAAAAATGTTTGCTGAGATTTCAGGCAACTCGTAGTTTTTTGGAAGCTTGGCAACCCCTTTCCATGAAAGTGATTTTCGCCAGTCTCTGCTTAGGGCTACATCAACATCAAACAAAGCATAGAGATAGAACATGAAACTGCTTTATTGTGTCAAGTTTCAAAGAGCTAGCACAAACCGTGTTTGATTTAGAGTTCCAAATACATGTATCCCTATAGGAGAAAACAGAGTGAAACCTAAAATGAAAACGGTTACTGCAAACGAACGGTTGAACCTAGAAGAACGAAATTTGGTGAGCCAAGTGGTTTTGGTGTACTGATCATTACCTGAAAGAATCATCAAGATTGGGTGAAAAAATGTTTGCTGAGATTTCAGGAAACTCTTAGTTTTTTGGAAGCTTGACAACCCCTTTCCATGAAAGTGATTTTTGCCAGTCTCTACTTAGGGCTACATCAACAGGAAACAAAGCATCGATATAGAACTTGAAACTGCTTAATTGTGTCAAGTTTCAAAGAGGTAGCACAAACCGTGTTTGATTTATAGTTCCAAATACATGTATCCCTATAGGAGAAAACAGAGTGAAAACTAAAAATGAAAACGGTTACTGCAAACGAACGGTTGAACCTAGAAGAACTAAATTTGGTGAGCCAAGTGGTTTTGGTGTACTGATCATTACCTGAAAGAATCATCAAGATTGGGTGAAAAAATGTTTGCTGAGATTTCAGGCAACTCGTAGTTTTTTGGAAGCTTGGCAACCCCTTTCCATGAAAGTGATTTTCGCCAGTCTCTGCTTAGGGCTACATCAACAGCAAACAAAGCATAGAGATAGAACTTGAAACTGCTTTATTGTGTCAAGTTTCAAAGAGCTAGCACAAACCGTGTTTGATTTAGAGTTCCAAATACATGTATCCCTGTAGAAGTAAACAGTGTGAAACATAAAAATGAAAACGGTTACTGCAAACGAACGGTTGAACCTAGAAGAACGAAATTTGGTGAGCCAAGAGGTTTTGGTGTACTGATCATTTCCTGAAAGAATCATCAAGTTTGGGTGAAAAAATGTTTGCTGAGATTTCAGGCAACTCGTAGTTTTTTGGAAGCTTGGCAACCCCTTTCCATGAAAGTGATTTTCGCCAGTCTCTGCTTAGGGCTACATCAACAGCAAACAAAGCATAGAGATAGAACTTGAAACTGCTTTATTGTGTCAAGTTTCAAAGAGCTAGCACAAACCGTGTTTGATTTAGAGTTCCAAATACATGTATCCCTGTAGAAGTAAACAGTGTGAAACATAAAAATGAAAACGGTTACTGCAAACAAACGGTTGAACCTAGAAGAACGAAATTTGGTGAGCCAAGAGGTTTTGGTGTACTGATCATTTCCTGAAAGAATCATCAAGTTTGGGTGAAAAAATGTTTGCTGAGATTTCAGGCAACTCGTATTTTTTGGAAGCTTGGCAACCCCTTTCCATGAAAGTGATTTTCGCCAGTCTCTGCTTAGGGCTACATCAACAGCAAACAAAGCATAGAGATAGAACTTGAAACTGCTTTATTGTGTCAAGTTTCAAAGAGCTAGCACAAACCGTGTTTGATTTAGAGTTCCAAATACATGTATCCCTATAGGAGAAAACAGAGTGAAACCTAAAAATGAAAACGGTTACTGCAAACGAACGGTGTAACCTAGAAGAACGAAATTTGGTGAGCCAAGCGGTTATAGTGTACTGATCATTACCTGAAAGAATCATCAAGATTGGGTAAAAAAATGTTTGCTGAGATTTCAGGCAACTCGTAGTTTTCTCGAAGCTTGGCAACCCCTTTCCATGAAAGTGACTTTCGCCAGTCTCTGCTTAGGGCTACATCAACAGCAAACAAAGCATAGTGATAGAACTTGAAACTGCTTTATTCTGTCAAGTTTCAAAGAGCTAGCACAAACCGTGTTTGATTTAGAGTTCCAAATACATGTATCCCTATAGGAGAAAACAGAGTGGAACCTAAAAATGAAAACGGTACTGCAAATGAACGGTTTAACCTAGAAAAACGAAATTTGGTGAGCCAAATGGTTTTGGTGTACTGATCATTACCTGAAAGAATCATCAAGATTGGGTGAAAAAATGTTTGCTGATATTTCAGGCAACTCCTAGTTTTTTGGAAGCTTGGCAACCCCTTTCCATGAAAGTGATTTTCGCCAGTCTCTCCTTAGGGCTACATCAACAGCAAACAAAGCATAGAGATAGAACTTGAAAATGCTTTATTGTGTTAGGTTTCAAAGAGCTGGCACAAACCGTGTTTGATTTAGAGTTCCAAATACATGTATCCCTATAGGAGAAAACAGTGAAACCTAAAAATGAAAATGGTTACTGCAAACGAATATTTGAACCTACATGAACGAAATTTGGTGAGCCAAGCGGTTTTGGTGCACTGATCATTACCTTAAAGAATCATCAAGATTGGGTGAAAAAATGTTTGCTGAGATTTCAGGCAACTCGTAGTTTTTTGGAAGCTTGGCAATCCCTTTATAAGAAAGTGATTTTGGACAGTCTCTGCTTACGGCTACATCGACAGCAAACAAAGCATAGAGATAGAACTTGAAACTCCTTTATTGTGTCAAGTTTCAAAGAGCTAGCACAAACCGTGTTTGATTTAGAGTTCCAAATACATGTATCCCTATAGGAGAAAACAGAGTGAAACCTAACATGAAAACGGTTACTGCAAACGAACGGTTGAACCTAGAAGAACGAAATTTGGTGAGCCAAGTGGTTTTGGTGTACTGATCATTACCTGAAAGAATCATCAAGATTGGGTGAAAAAATGTTTGCTGAGATTTTAGGCAACTCCTAGTTTTTTGGAAGCTTGGCAACCCCTTTCCATGAAAGTGATTTTCGCCAGTCTCTCCATAGGGCTACATCAACAGCAAACAAAGCATAGAGATAGAACTTGAAAATGCTTTATTGTGTCAAGTTTCAAAGAGCTAGCACAAACCGTATTTGATTTAGAGTTCCAAATACATGTATCCCTATAGGAGAAAACAGTGAAACCTAAAAATGAAAATGGCTACTGCAAACGAATATTTGAACCTACATGAACGAAATTTGGTGAGCCAAGCGGTTTTGGTGCACTGATCATTACCTTAAAGAATCATCAAGATTGGGTGAAAAAATGTTTGCTTATATTTCAGGCAACTAGTAGTTTTTTCGAAGCTTGGCAAACCCTTTCCATAAAAGTGATTTTTGCCAGTCTCTGCTTAGGGCTACATCAACAGCAAACAAAGCATAGAGATAGAACTTGAAACTGCTTTATTGTGTCAAGATTCAAAGAGCTAGCACAAACCGTGTTTGATTTAGAGTTCCAAATAAATGTATCCCTATTGGAGAAAACAGAGTGAAAACGAAAAATGAAAACGGTTACTGCAAATGAACGGTTTACCTAGAAGAACGAAATTTGGAGGGCCAAGCGGTTTTGGTGTACTGATCATTACCTTAAAGAATCATCAAGATTGGGTGAAAAAATGTTTGCTGAGATTTCAGGCAACTCGTAGTTTTTTGGAAGCTTGGCAATCCCTTTATAAGAAAGTGATTTTCGACATTCTCTGCTTACGGTTACATCAACAGCAAAAAAAGCATAGAGATAGAACTTGAAACTACTTTATTGTGTCAAGTTTCAAAGAGCTAGCACAAACCGTGTTTGATTTGGAGTTCCAAATACATGTATCCCTATAGGAGAAAACAGAGTGAAACCTAAAAATGAAAACGGTTACTGCAAAGGAACGGTTGAACCTAGAAGAACAAAATTTGGTGAGCCAAGAGGTTTTGGTGTACTGATCATTTCCTGAAAGAATCATCAAGATTGGGTGAAAAAATGTTTGCTGAGATTTCAGGCAACTCGTAGTTTTTTGGAAGCTTGGCAATCCCTTTATAAGAAAGTGATTTTCGACAGTCTCTGCTTAGGGCTACATCAACAGCAAACAAAGCATAGAGATAGAACTTGAAACTGCTTTATTGTGTCAAGTTTCAAAGAGCTAGCACAAACCGTGTTTGATTTAGAGTTCCAAATACATGTATCCCTATAGGAGAAAACAGAGTGAAACCTAAAAATGAAAACGGTTACTGCAAACGAACGGTTTAACCTAGAAGAACGAAATTTGGTGAGCCTAGCGGTTATGGTGTACTGATCATTACCTGAAAGAATCATCAAGATTGGGTGAAAAAATGTTTGCTGAGATTTCAGGCAACTCGTAGTTTTTTGGAAGCTTGGCAACCCCTTTCCATGAAAGTGACTTTCGCCAGTCTCTGCTTAGGGCTACATCAACAGCAAACAAAGCATAGTGATAGAACTTGAAACTGCTTTCTTGTGTCAAGTTTCAAAGAGCTAGCACAAACGGTGATTGATTTAGAGTTCCAAATATATATATTCCTATAGGAGAAAACAGAGTGAAACCTAAAAATTAAAACGGTTACTGCAAACGAACGGTTTAACCTAGAAGAACGAAATTTGGTGAGCCAAGTGGCTTTGGTGTACCGATCATTACCTGAAAGAATCATCAAGATTGGGTGAAAAAATTATTGCTGCGATTTCAGGGAACTCGTAGATTTTGGAAGCTTGGCAACCCCTTTCCATGAAAGTGATTTTCGCCAGTCTCTGCTTAGGGCTACATCAACAGCAAACAAAGCATAGAGATAGAACTTGAAACTGCTTTATTCTGTCAAGTTTCAAAGAGCTAGCACAAACCGTGTTTGATTTAGAGTTCCAAATACATGTATCCCTATAGGAGAAAACAGAGTGGAACCTAAAAATGAAAACGGTACTGCAAATGAACGGTTTAACCTAGAAAAACGAAATTTGGTGAGCCAAGTGGTTTTGGTGTACTGATCATTACCTGAAAGAATCATCAAGATTGGGTGAAAAAATGTTTGCTGAGATTTCAGGCAACTCCTAGTTTTTTGGAAGCTTGGCAACCCCTTTCCATGAAAGTGATTTTCGCCAGTCTCTCCATAAGGCTACATCAACAGCAAACAAAGCATAGAGATAGAACTTGAAAATGCTTTATTGTGTCAAGTTTCAAAGAGCTAGCACAAACCGTGTTTGATTTAGAGTTCCAAATACATGTATCCCTATAGGAGAAAACAGTGAAACCTAAAAATGAAAATGGTTACTGCAAACGAATATTTGAACCTGCATGAACGAAATTTGGTGAGCCAAGCGGTTTTGGTGCACTGATCATTACCTTAAAGAATCATCAAGATTGGGTGAAAAAATGTTTGCTTATATTTCAGGCTACTAGTAGTTTTTTCGAAGCTTGGCAAACCCTTTCCATGAAAGTGATTTTTGCCAGTCTCTGCTTAGGGCTACATCAACAGCAAACAAAGCATAGAGATAGAACTTGAAACTGCTTTATTGTGTCAAGATTCAAAGAGCTAGCACAAACCGTGTTTGATTTAGAGTTCCAAATACATGTATCCCTATAGGAGAAAACAGAGTGAAACCTAAAAATGAAAACGGTTACTGCAAACGAACGGTTGAACCTAGAAGAACGAAATTTGGTGAGCCAAGTGGTTTTGGTGTACTGATCATTACCTGAAAGAATCATCAAGATTGGGTGAAAAAATGTTTGCTGAGTTTTCAGGGAACTCGTAGTTTTTGGAAGCTTGGCATCCCTTTCCATGAAAGTGATTTTCGCCAGTCTCTGCTTAGGGCTACATCAACAGCAAACAAAGCATAGAGATAGAACTTGAAACTGCTTTATTGTGTCTAGTTTGAAAGAGCTAGCACAAACCGTGTTTGATTTAGAGTTCCAAATACATGTATCCCTATAGGAGAAAACAGAGTGAAACGTAATAATGAAAACGGTTACTGCAAACGAACGGTTGAACATGGAAGAACGAAATTTGGTGAGCCAAGCGGTTTTGGTGTACTGACTATTACCTGAAAGAATCATCAAGATTGGGTGAAAAAATGTTTGCTGAGATTTCAGGCAACTCGTAGTTTTTTGGAAGCTTGGCCACCCCTTTCCATGAAAGTGATTTTCGCCAGTCTCTGCTTAGGGCTACATCAACAGCAAACAAAGCATTGAGATAGAACTTGAAACTGCTTTATTGTGTCAAGTTTCAAAGAGCTAGCACAAACCGTGTTTGATTTAGAGTTCCAAATACATGTATCCCTATAGGAGAAAACAGAGTGAAACCTAAAAATGAAAACAGTTACTGCAAACGAACGGTTGAACCAAGAAGAACGAAATTTGGTGAGCCAAGTGGTTTTCGTGTACTGATCATTACCTGAAAGAATCATCAAGATTGGGTGAAAAAATGTTTGCTGCGATTTCAGGGAACTCGTAGGTTTTGGAAGCTTGGCAACCCCTTTCCATGAAAGTGATTTTCGCCAGTCTCTGCTTAGGGCGACATCAACAGCAAACAAAGAATAGAGATGTAACTTGAAACTGCTTTATTCTGTCAAGTTTCAAAGAGCTAGCACAAACCGTGTTTGATTTAGAGTTCCAAATACATGTATCCCTATAGGAGAAAACAGAGTGGAACCTAAAAATGAAAACGGTACTGCAAATGAACGGTTTAACCTAGAAAAACGAAATTTGGTGAGCCAAATGGTTTTGGTGTACTGATCATTACCTGAAAGAATCATCAAGATTGGGTGAAAAAATGTTTGCTGATATTTCAGGCAACTCCTAGTTTTTTGGAAGCTTGGCAACCCCTTTCCATGAAAGTGATTTTCGCCAGTCTCTCCTTAGGGCTACATCAACAGCAAACAAAGCATAGAGATAGAACTTGAAAATGCTTTATTGTGTCAAGTTTCAAAGAGCTGGCACAAACCGTGTTTGATTTAGAGTTCCAAATACATGTATCCCTATAGGAGAAAACAGTGAAACCTAAAAATGAAAATGGTTAGTGCAAACGAATATTTGAACCTACATGAACGAAATTTGGTGAGCCAAGCGGTTTTGGTGCACTGATCATTACCTTAAAGAATCATCAAGATTGGGTGAAAAAATGTTTGCTGAGATTTCAGGCAACTCGTAGTTTTTTGGAAGCTTGGCAATCCCTTTATAAGAAAGTGATTTTGGACAGTCTCTGCTTACGGCTACATCGACAGCAAACAAAGCATAGAGATAGAACTTGAAACTGCTTTATTGTGTCAAGTTTCAAAGAGCTAGCACAAACCGTGTTTGATTTAGAGTTCCAAATACATGTATCCCTATAGGAGAAAACAGAGTGAAACCTAACATGAAAACGGTTACTGCAAACGAACGGTTGAACCTAGAAGAACGAAATTTGGTGAGCCAAGTGGTTTTGGTGTACTGATCATTACCTGAAAGAATCATCAAGATTGGGTGAAAAAATGTTTGCTGAGATTTCAGGCAACTCCTAGTTTTTTGGAAGCTTGGCAACCCCTTTCCATGAAAGTGATTTTCGCCAGTCTCTCCATAGGGCTACATCAACAGCAAACAAAGCATAGAGATAGAACTTGAAAATGCTTTATTGTGTCAAGTTTCAAAGAGCTAGCACAAACCGTATTTGATTTAGAGTTCCAAATACATGTATCCCTATAGGAGAAAACAGTGAAACCTAAAAATGGAAATGGCTACTGCAAACGAATATTTGAACCTACATGAACGAAATTTGGTGAGCCAAGCGGTTTTGGTGCACTGATCATTACCTTAAAGAATCATCAAGATTGGGTGAAAAAATGTTTGCTTATATTTCAGGCAACTAGTAGTTTTTTCGAAGTTTGGCAAACCCTTTCCATGAAAATGATTTTTGCCAGTCTCTGCTTAGGGCTACATCAACAGCAAACAAAGCATAGAGATAGAACTTGAAACTGCTTTATTGTGTCAAGATTCAAAGAGCTAGCACAAACCGTGTTTGATTTAGAGTTCCAAATACATGTATCCCTATTGGAGAAAACAGAGTGAAAACTAAAAATGAAAACGGTTACTGCAAATGAACGGTTTAACCTAGAAGAACGAAATTTGGAGGGCCAAGCGGTTTTGGTGTACTGATCATTAACTTAAAGAATCATCAAGATTGGGTGAAAAAATGTTTGCTGAGATTTCAGGCAACTCGTAGTTTTTTGGAAGCTTGGCAATCCCTTTATAAGAAAGTGATTTTCGACATTCTCTGCTTACGGTTACATCAACAGCAAAAAAAGCATAGAGATAGAACTTGAAACTACTTTATTGTGTCAAGTTTCAAAGAGCTAGCACAAACCGTGTTTGATTTAGAGTTCCAAATACATGTATCCCTATAGGAGAAAACAGAGTGAAACCTAAAAATGAAAACGGTTACTGCAAAGGAACGGTTGAACCTAGAAGAACGAAATTTGGTGAGCCAAGAGGTTTTGGTGTACTGATCATTTCCTGAAAGAATCATCAAGATTGGGTGAAAAAATGTTTGCTGAGATTTCAGGCAACTCGTAGTTTTTTGGAAGCTTGGCAATCCCTTTATAAGAAAGTGATTTTCGACAGTCTCTGCTTAGGGCTACATCAACAGCAAACAAAGCATAGAGATAGAACTTGAAACTGCTTTATTGTGTCAAGTTTCAAAGAGCTAGCACAAACCGTGTTTGATTTAGAGTTCCAAATACATGTATCCCTATAGGAGAAAACAGAGTGAAACCTAAAAATGAAAACGGTTACTGCAAACGAACGGTTTAACCTAGAAGAACGAAATTTGGTGAGCCTAGCGGTTATGGTGTACTGATCATTACCTGAAAGAATCATCAAGATTGGGTGAAAAAATGTTTGCTGAGATTTCAGGCAACTCGTAGTTTTTTGGAAGCTTGGCAACCCCTTTCCATGAAAGTGACTTTCGCCAGTCTCTGCTTAGGGCTACATCAACAGCAAACAAAGCATAGTGATAGAACTTGAAACTGCTTTATTGTGTCAAGTTTCAAAGAGCTAGCACAAACGGTGATTGATTTAGAGTTCCAAATATATATATTCCTATAGGAGAAAACAGAGTGAAACCTAAAAATTAAAACGGTTACTGCAAACGAACGGTTTAACCTAGAAGAATGAAATTTGGTGAGCCAAGTGGCTTTTGTGTACTGATCATTACCTGAAAGAATCATCAAGATTGGGTGAAAAAATGTTTGCTGAGATTACAGGCAACTCGTAGTTTTTTGGAAGCTTGGCAACCCCTTTCAATGAAAGTGATTTTCGCCAGTCTCTGCTTAGGGCTACATCAACAGCAAACAAAGCATAGAGATAGAACATGAAACTGCTTTATTGTGTCAAGTTTCAAAGAGCTAGCACAAACCGTGTTTGATTTAGAGTTCCAAATACATGTATCCGTATAGGAGAAAACAGAGTGAAACCTAAAATGAAAACGGTTACTGCAAACGAACGGTTTAACCTAGAAGTACGAAATTTGGTGAGCCAAGTGGTTTTGGTGTACTGATCATTACCTGAAAGAATCATCAAGATTGGGTGAAAAAATGTTTGCTGAGATTTCAGGCAACTCGTAGTTTTTTGGAAGCTTGGCAACCCCTTTCCATGAAAGTGATTTTCGCCAGTCTCTGCTTAGGGCTACATCAACAGCAAACAAAGCATAGAGATAGAACTTGAAACTGCTTTATTGTGTCAAGTTTCAAAGAGCTAGCACAAACCGTGTTTGATTTAGAGTTCCAAATACATGTATCCCTATAGGAGAAAACAGAGTGAAACCTAAAAATGAAAACGGTTACTGCAAACGAACGGTTGAACCTAGAAGAACGAAATTTGGTGAGCCAAGTGGTTTTGGTGTCCTGATCATTTCCTGAAGGAATCATCAAGATTGGGTGAAAAAATGTTTGCTGAGATTTCAGGCAACTCGTAGTTTTTTGGAAGCTTGGCAACCCCTTTCCATAAAAGTGATTTTTGCCAGTCTCTGCTTAGGGCTACATCAACAGCAAACAAAGCATAGTAATAGAACTTGAAACTGCTTCATTGTGTCAAGTTTCAAAGAGCTAGCACAAACCGTGTTGAATTTAGAGTTCCAAATACATGTATCCCTATAGGACAAAACAGTGAAACAGAAAAAGGAAAATGGTTACTGCAAACGAATATTTGAACCTACATGAACGAAATTTGGTGAGCCAAGCGGATTTAATGCACTGATCATTACCTTAAAGAATCATCAAGGTTGGGTGAAAAAATGTTTGCTTATATTTCAGGCAACTAGTAGTTTTTTCGAAGCTTGGCAAACCCTTTCCATGAAAGTGATTTTCGCCAGTCTCTGCTTAGGGCTACATCAACAGCAAACAAAGCATAGAGATAGAACTTGAAACTGCTTTATTGTGTCAAGATTCAAAGAGCTAGCACAAACCGTGTTTGATTTAGAGTTCCAAATACATGTATCCCTATAGGAGAAAACAGAGTGAAACCTAAAAATGAAAACGGTTACTGCAAACGAACGGTTGAACCTAGAAGAACGAAATTTGGTGAGCGAAGTGGTTTGGGTGTACTGATCATTACCTGAAAGAATCATCAAGATTGGGTGAAAAAATGTTTGCTGAGATTTCAGGCAACTCTTACTTTTGGGAAGCTTGGCATCCCCTTTCCATGAAAGTGATTTTCGCCAGTCTCTGCTTAGGGCTACATCAACAGCAAACAAAGCATACAGATAGAACTTGAAACTGCTTTATTGTGTCAAGTTTCAAAGAGCTAGCACAAACCGTGTTTGATTTAGAGTTCCAAATACATGTATCCCTATAGGAGAAAACAGAGTGAAACGTAATATTGAAAACGGTTACTGCAAACGAACGGTTGAACATGGAAGAACGAAATTTGGTGAGCCAAGCGGTTTTGGTGTACTGACTATTACCTGAAAGAATCATCAAGATTGGGTGAAAAAATGTTTGCTGCGATTTCAGGGAACTCGTAGTTTTTTGGAAGCTTGGCAACCCCTTTCCATTAAAGTGATTTTCGCCAGTCTCTGCTTAGGGCTACATCAACAGCAAACAAACCATAGAGATAGAACTTGAAACTGCTTTATTGTGTCAAGTTTCAAAGAGCTAGCACAAACCGTGTTTGATTTAGAGTTCCAAATAAATGTATCCCTATAGGAGAAAACAGAGTGAAACCTAAAAATGAAAACGGTTACTGCAAATGAACGGTTGAACATGGAACAACGAAATTTGGTGAGCCAAGCGGTTTTGGTGTACTCATCATTACCTGAAAGAATCATCAAGATTGGGTGAAAAAATGTTTGCTGAGATTTCAGGCAACTCGTAGTTTTTTGGAAGCTTGGCAACCCCTTTCCATGAAAGTGATTTTCGCCAGTCTCTGCTTAGGGCTACATCAACAGCAAACAAAGCATAGAGATAGAACTTGAAACTGCTTTATTGTGTCAAGTTTAAAAGAGCTAGCACAAACCGTGTTTGATTTAGAGTTCCAAATACATGTATCCCTATAGGAGAAAACAGAGTGAAACCTAAAAATGAAAACGGTTACTGCAAACGAACGGTTGAACCTAGAAGAACGAAATTTGGTGAGCCAAGTGGTTTTGGTGTCTTGATCATTTCCTGAAGGAATCATCAAGATTGGGTGAAAAAATGTTTGCTGAGATTTCAGGCAACTCGTAGTTTTTTAGAAGCTTGGCAACCCCTTTCCATGAAAGTGATTTTCGCCAGTCTCTGCTTAGGGCTACATCAACAGCAAACAAAGCATAGTAATAGAACTTGAAACTGCTTTATTGTGTCAAGTTTCAAAGAGCTAGCACAAACCGTGTTTGATTTAGAGTTCCAAATACATGTATCCCTATAGGAGAAAACAGAGTGGAACCTAAAAATGAAAACGGTTACTGCAAACGAACGGTTTAACCTAGAAGAACAAAATTTGGTGAGCCAAGCGGTTATGGTGTACTGATCATTATCTGAAAGAATCATCAAGATTGGGTGAAAAAATGTTTGCTGAGATTTCAGGCATCTCCTAGTTTTTTGGAAGCTTGGCAACCCCTTTCCATGAAAGTGACTTTCGCCAGTCTCTGCTTAGGGCTACATCAACAGCAAACAAAGGATATTGATAGAACTTGAAACTGCTTTATTGTGTCAAGTTTCAAAGAGCTAGCACAAACCGTGATTGTTTTAGAGTTCCAAATATATATATTCCTATAGGAGAAAACAGAGTGAAACCTAAAAATGAAAACGGTTACTGCAAATGAACGGTTTAACCTAGAAGAACGAAATTTGGTGAGCCAAGTGGCTTTGGTGTACTGATATTTCCTGAAAGAATCATCAAGATTGGGTGAAAAAATGTTTGCTGCGATTTCAGGGAACTCGTAGATTTTGGAAGCTTGGCAACCCCTTTCCATGAAAGTGATTTTCGCCAGTCTCTGCTTAGGGCGACATCAACAGCAAACAAAGCATAGAGATAGAACTTGAAACTGCTTTATTCTGTCAAGTTTCAAAGAGCTAGCACAAACCGTGTTTGATTTAGAGTTCCAAATACATGTATTACTATAGGAGAAAACAGAGTGGAACCTAAAAATGAAAATGGTACTGCAAATGAACGGTTTAACCTAGAAAAACGAAATTTGGTGAGCCAAGTGGTTTTGGTGTACTGATCATTACCTGAAAGAATCATCAAGATTGGGTGAAAAAATATTTGCTGAGATTTCAGGCAACTCCTAGTTTTTTGGAAGCTTGGCAACCCCTTTCCATGAAAGTGATTTTCGCCAGTCTCTCCATAAGTCTACATCAACAGCAAACAAAGCATAGAGATAGAACTTGAAAATGCTTTATTGTGTCAAGTTTCAAAGAGCTAGCACAAACCGTGTTTGATTTAGAGTTCCAAATACATGTATCCCTATAGGAGAAAACAGTGAAACCTAAAAATGAAAATGGTTACTGCAAACGAATATTTGAACCTACATGAACGAACTTTGGTGAGCCAAGCGGTTTTGGTGCACTGATCATTACCTTAAAGAATCATCAAGATTGGGTGAAATAATGTTTGCTTATATTTCAGGCTACTAGTAGTTTTTTCGAAGCTTGGCAAACCCTTTCCATGAAAGTGATTTTTGCCAGTCTCTGCTTAGGGCTACATCAACAGCAAACAAAGCATAGAGATAGAACTTGAAACTGCTTTATTGTGTCAAGTTTCAAAGAGCTAGCACAAACCGTGTTTGATTTAGAGTTCCAAATACATGTATCCCTATAGGACAAAACAGAATGGAACCTAAAAATGAAAACGGTACTGCAAATGAACGGTTTAACCTAGAAGAACGATTTTTGGTGAGCCAAGTGGTTTTGGTGTACTGATCATTACCTGAAAGAATCATCAAGATTGGGTGAAACAATGTTTGCTGAGATTTCAGGCAACTCCTAGTTTTTTGGAAGCTTGGCAACCCCTTTCCATGAAAGTGATTTTCGCCAGTCTCTCCTTAGGGCTACATCAACAGCAAACAAAGCATAGAGATAGAACTTGAAACTGCTTTATTGTGTCAAGTTTCAAAGAGCTAGCACAAACCGTGTTTGATTTAGAGTTCCAAATACATGTATCCCTATAGGAGAAAACAGTGAAACCTAAAAATGAAAATGGTTACTGCAAACGAATATTTGAACCTACATGAACGAAATTTGGTGAGCCAAGCGGTTTTGGTGCACTGATCATTACCTTAAAGAATCATCAAGATTGGGTGAAAAAATGTTTGCTTATATTTCAGGCAACTAGTAGTTTTTTCGAAGCTTGGCAAACCCTTTCCATGAAAGTAATTTTCGCCAGTCTCTGCTTAGGGCTACATCAACAGCAAACAAAGCATAGAGAGAGAACTTGAAACTGCTTTATTGTGTCAAGATTCAAAGAGCTAGCACAAACCGTGTTTGATTTAGAGTTCCAAATACATGTATCCCTATAGGAGAAAACAGAGTGAAACCTAAAAATGAAAACGGTTACTGCAAACGAACGGTTGAACCTAGAAGAACGAAATTTGGTGAGCCAAGTGGTTTTGGTGTACTGATCATTACCTGAAAGAATCGTCAAGATTGGGTGAAAAAATGTTTGCTGAGATTTCAGGCAACTCGTCGTTTTTAGAAGCTTGGCAACCCCTTTCCATGAAAGTAATTTTCGCCAGTCTCTGCTTAGGGCTACATCAACAGCAAACAAAGCATAGAGAGAGAACTTGAAACTGCTTTATTGTGTCAAGATTCAAAGAGCTAGCACAAACCGTGTTTGATTTAGAGTTCCAAATACATGTATCCCTTTAGGAGAAAACAGAGTGAAACCTAAAAATGTAAACGGTTACTGCAAACGAACTGTTGAACCTAGAAGAACGAAATTTGGTGAGCCAAGTGGTTTTGGTGTCTTGATCATTTCCTGAAGGAATCATCAAGATTGGGTGAAAAAATGTTTGCTGAGATTTCAGGCAACTCGTAGTTTTTTAGAAGCTTGGCAACCCCTTTCCATGAAAGTGATTTTCGCCAGTCTCTGCTAAGGGCTACATCAACAGCAAACAAAGCATAGTAATAGAACTTGAAACTGCTTTATTGTGTCAAGTTTCAAAGAGCTAGCACAAACCGTGTTTGATTTAGAGTTCCAAATACATGTATCCCTATAGGAGAAAACAGAGTGGAACCTAAAAATGAAAACGGTTACTGCAAACGAACGGTTTAACCTAGAAGAACAAAATTTGGTGAGCCAAGCGGTTATGGTGTACTGATCATTACCTGAAAGAATCATCAAGATTGGGTGAAAAAATGTTTGCTGAGATTTCAGGCATCTCCTAGTTTTTTGGAAGCTTGGCAACCCCTTTCCACGAAAGTGACTTTCGCCAGTCTCTGCTTAGGGCTACATCAACAACAAACAAGGATAGTGATAGAACTTGAAACTGCTTTATTGTGTCAAGTTTTAAAGAGCTAGAACAAACCGTGATTGTTTTAGAGTTCCAAATATATATATTCCTATAGGAGAAAACAGAGTGAAACCTAAAAATTAAAACGCTTACTGCAAACGAACGGTTTAACCTAGAAGAACGAAATTTGGTGAGCCAAGTGGCTTTGGTGTACTGATCGTTACCTGAAAGAATCATCAAGATTGGGTGAAAAAATGTTTGCTGCGATTTCAGGGAACTCGTAGATTTTGGAAGCTTGGCAACCCCTTTCCATGAAAGTGATTTTTGCCAGTCTCTGCTTAGGGCTACATCAACAGCAAACAAAGCATAGAGATAGAACTTGAAACTGCTTTATTGTGTCAAGTTTCAAAGAGCTAGCACAAACCGTGTTTGATTTAGAGTTCCAAATACATGTATCCCTATAGGACAAAACAGAATGGAACCTAAAAATGAAAACGGTACTGCAAATGAACGGTTTAACCTAGAAAAACGATTTTTGGTGAGCCAAGTGGTTTTGGTGTACTGATCATTACCTGAAAGAATCATCAAGATTGGGTGAAACAATGTTTGCTGAGATTTCAGGCAACTCCTAGTTTTTTGGAAGCTTGGCAACCCCTTTCCATGAAAGTGATTCTCGCCAGTCTCTCCTTAGGGCTACATCAACAGCAAACAAAGCATAGAGATAGAACTTGAAACTGCTTTATTGTGTCAAGTTTCAAAGAGCTAGCACAAACCGTGTTTGATTTAGAGTTCCAAATACATGTATCCCTATAGGAGAAAACAGTGAAACCTAAAAATGAAAATGGTTACTGCAAACGAATATTTGAACCTACATGAACGAAATTTGGTGAGCCAAGCGGTTTTGGTGCACTGATCATTACCTTAAAGAATCATCAAGATTGGGTGAAAAAATGTTTGCTTATATTTCAGGCAACTAGTAGTTTTTTCGAAGCTTGGCAAACCCTTTCCATGAAAGTAATTTTCGCCAGTCTCTGCTTAGGGCTACATCAACAGCAAACAAAGCATAGAGAGAGAACTTGAAACTGCTTTATTGTGTCAAGATTCAAAGAGCTAGCACAAACCGTGTTTGATTTAGAGTTCCAAATACATGTATCCCTATAGGAGAAAACAGAGTGAAACCTAAAAATGAAAACGGTTACTGCAAACGAACGGTTGAACCTAGAAGAACGAAATTTGGTGAGCCAAGTGGTTTTGGTGTACTGATCATTACCTGAAAGAATCGTCAAGATTGGGTGAAAAAATGTTTGCTGAGATTTCAGGCAACTCGTCGTTTTTAGAAGCTTGGCAACCCCTTTCCATGAAAGTAATTTTCGCCAGTCTCTGCTTAGGGCTACATCAACAGCAAACAAAGCATAGAGAGAGAACTTGAAACTGCTTTATTGTGTCAAGATTCAAAGAGCTAGCACAAACCGTGTTTGATTTAGAGTTCCAAATACATGTATCCCTATAGGAGAAAACAGAGTGAAACCTAAAAATGAAAACGGTTACTGCAAACGAACGGTTTAACCTAGAAGAACGAAATTTGGTGAGCCAAGTGGTTTTGGTGTACTGATCATTACCTGAAAGAATCGTCAAGATTGGGTGAAAAAATGTTTGCTGAGATTTCAGGCAACTCGTAGTTTCTTGGAAGCTAGGCAACCCCTTTCCATGATAGTGATTTTCGCCAGTCTCTGCTTAGGGGTACATCAACAGCAAACAAACAATAGAAATAGAACTCGAACCTGCTTTATTGTGTCAAGTTTCAAAGAGCTAGCAAAAACCCTGTTCTATTTAGAGTTCCAAATACATGTATCCCTATAGGAGAAAACAGAGTGAAACCTCAAAATGAAAATGGTTACTGCAAACGAAAGGTTTAACCTAGAAGAAAGAAATTTGGTGAGCCAAGTGGTTTTGGTGTACTGATCATTACCTGAAAGAATCATCAAGATTGGGTGAAAAAATGTTTGCTGCGATTTCAGGGAACTCGTAGATTTTGGAAGCTTGGCAACCCCTTTCCATGAAAGTGATTTTTGCCAGTCTCTGCTTAGGGCTACATCAACAGCAAACAAAGCATAGAGATAGAACTTGAAACTGCTTTATTGTGTCAAGTTTCAAAGAGCTAGCACAAACCGTGTTTGATTTAGAGTTCCAAATACATGTATCCCTATAGGACAAAACAGAATGGAACCTAAAAATGAAAACGGTACTGCAAATGAACGGTTTAACCTAGAAAAACGATTTTTGGTGAGCCAAGTGGTTTTGGTGTACTGATCATTACCTGAAAGAATCATCAAGATTGGGTGAAACAATGTTTGCTGAGATTTCAGGCAACTCCTAGTTTTTTGGAAGCTTGGCAACCCCTTTCCATGAAAGTGATTCTCGCCAGTCTCTCCTTAGGGCTACATCAACAGCAAACAAAGCATAGAGATAGAACTTGAAACTGCTTTATTGTGTCAAGTTTCAAAGAGCTAGCACAAACCGTGTTTGATTTAGAGTTCCAAATACATGTATCCCTATAGGAGAAAACAGTGAAACCTAAAAATGAAAATGGTTACTGCAAACGAATATTTGAACCTACATGAACGAAATTTGGTGAGCCAAGCGGTTTTGGTGCACTGATCATTACCTTAAAGAATCATCAAGATTGGGTGAAAAAATGTTTGCTTATATTTCAGGCAACTAGTAGTTTTTTCGAAGCTTGGCAAACCCTTTCCATGAAAGTAATTTTCGCCAGTCTCTGCTTAGGGCTACATCAACAGCAAACAAAGCATAGAGAGAGAACTTGAAACTGCTTTATTGTGTCAAGATTCAAAGAGCTAGCACAAACCGTGTTTGATTTAGAGTTCCAAATACATGTATCCCTATAGGAGAAAACAGAGTGAAACCTAAAAATGAAAACGGTTACTGCAAACGAACGGTTGAACCTAGAAGAACGAAATTTGGTGAGCCAAGTGGTTTTGGTGTACTGATCATTACCTGAAAGAATCGTCAAGATTGGGTGAAAAAATGTTTGCTGAGATTTCAGGCAACTCGTCGTTTTTAGAAGCTTGGCAACCCCTTTCCATGAAAGTAATTTTCGCCAGTCTCTGCTTAGGGCTACATCAACAGCAAACAAAGCATAGAGAGAGAACTTGAAACTGCTTTATTGTGTCAAGATTCAAAGAGCTAGCACAAACCGTGTTTGATTTAGAGTTCCAAATACATGTATCCCTATAGGAGAAAACAGAGTGAAACCTAAAAATGAAAACGGTTACTGCAAACGAACGGTTTAACCTAGAAGAACGAAATTTGGTGAGCCAAGTGGTTTTGGTGTACTGATCATTACCTGAAAGAATCGTCAAGATTGGGTGAAAAAATGTTTGCTGAGATTTCAGGCAACTCGTAGTTTCTTGGAAGCTAGGCAACCCCTTTCCATGATAGTGATTTTCGCCAGTCTCTGCTTAGGGGTACATCAACAGCAAACAAACAATAGAAATAGAACTCGAACCTGCTTTATTGTGTCAAGTTTCAAAGAGCTAGCAAAAACCCTGTTCTATTTAGAGTTCCAAATACATGTATCCCTATAGGAGAAAACAGAGTGAAACCTCAAAATGAAAATGGTTACTGCAAACGAAAGGTTTAACCTAGAAGAAAGAAATTTGGTGAGCCAAGTGGTTTTGGTGTACTGATCATTACCTGAAAGAATCATCAAGATTGGGTGAAAATATGTTTGCTGTGATTTCAGGCAACTCGTAGTTTTTTGGAAGCTTGGCAACCCCTTTTTATGAAAGTGATTTTCGCCAGTCTCTGCTTAGGGCTACATCAACAGCAAACAAAGCATAGAGATAGAACTTGAAACTGCTTTATTGTGTCAACTTTCAAAGAGCTAGCACAAACCGTGTTTGATTTAGAGTTTCAAATACATGTATCCTTATAGGAGAAAACAGAGTGAAACCTAAAAATGAAAACGGTTACTGCAAACGAACGGTTTAACCTAGAAGAACGAAATTTGGTGAGCCAAGCTGTTTTGGTGTACTGATCATTACCTGAAAGTATCATCAAGATTGGGTGAAAAAATATTTGCTGAGATTTCAGGCAACTCGAAGTGTTTTGGAAGCTTGGCAACCCCTTTCCATGAAAGTGATTTTCGCCATTCTCTGCTTAGGGCTACATCAACAGAGAACAAAGCATAGAGATAGAACTTGAAACGGCTTTATTGTGTCAAGTTTCAAAGAGCTAGCACAAACCCTGTTTGATTTAGAGTTCCAAGTACATGTATCCCTATGGTAGAAAACGGAGTGAAACCTAAAAATAAAAACGGTAACTGCATAGGATCGGTTGTATGTAGAAGAACGAAATTTGGTGAGCCAAGTTGTTTTGGTGTCCTGATCATTACCAGAAAGAATCATCAAGATTGGGTGAAAAAATGTTTGCTGAGATTTCAGGCAACTCGTAATTTTTTGGAAGCTTGGCAACCCCTTTTTATGAAAATGATTTTTGCCAGTCTCTGCTTAGGCTACATCAACAGCAAACAAAGCATAGAGATAGAACTTGAAACTGCTTTATTGTGTCAAGTTTCAAAGAGCTAGCACAAACCGTGTTTGATTTAGAGTTCGAAATACATATATCCCTATTGGAAAAAACAGAGTGAAACCTAAAAATGAAAACGGTTACTGCAAACGAACGGTTGAACCTAGTAGAACGAAATTTGGTGAGCCAAGCGGTTTTGGTGTACTTATCATTACCTGAAAGAATCATCAAGATTGGGTGAAAAAATGTTTTCTGATATTTCAGGCAACTCATAGTTTTTTGGAAGCTTGGCAACCCCTTTCCATGAAAGTGATATTCGCCAGTATCTGCTTAGGGCTACATCAACAGCAAACAAACCATAGAGATAGAACTTGAAACTGCTTTATTGTGTCAAGTTTCAAGGAGCTAGCACAAACCGTGTTTGATTTAGAGTTCCAAATACATGTATCCCTATAGGAGAAAACAGAGTGAAACCTAAAATGAAAACGGTTACTGCAAACGAACGGTTGAACCTAGAAGAACGAAATTTGGTGAGCCAAGTGGCCTTGGTGTACTGATCATTACCTGAAAGAATCATCTAGATTTGGTGAAAAAATATTTGCTGAGATTTCAGACAACTCGTAGTTTTTTGGAAGCTTGGCAACCCCTTTCAAAGAAACTGATTTTCGTTATGCTCTGCTTAGGGCTACATCAACAGCAAACAAACAATATAGATAGAACCTGAAACAGCTTTATTGTGTCAAGTTTCAAAGAGCTAGCACAAATCGTGTTTGATTTAGAGTTCCAAATACATGTATCTCTATAGAAGAAAACAGAGTGAAACCTAAAAATGAAAATGGTTACTGCAAATTAAAGATTTAACCTAGAAGAACGAAATTTGGTGAGTCAAGTAGATTCGGTGTACTGATCATTACCTGAAAAAATCATCAAGATTGGGTGAAAAAATGTTTGCTGAGATTTCAGGCAACTCGTAGTTTTTTGGAAGCTTGGCAACCCCTTTCCATGAAAGTGTTTTTCGCCAGTCTCTGCTTAGGGCTACATCACCAGCAAACAAAGCATAGAGACAGAACTTGAAACTGCTTTATTGTGTCAAGTTTCAAAGAGGTAGCACGAACCGTGTTTGATGTAGAGTTCCAAATACATGTATCTATATAAGAGAAAACAGAGTGAAAACTAAAAGTGAAAACGGTTATTGCAAACGAACGGATTAAATAAGAAAAACAAATTTTGGTGAGCCAAGTGGTTTTGGTGTACTTATCATTACCTGAAAGAATCATCAAGATTGGGTGAAAAAATGTTTGCTGAGATTTCAGGCAACTTGTAGTTTTTGGAAGCTTGGCAACCTTTTTTTTATGAAAGTGATTTTCTCCAGTCTCTGCTTAGGGCTGCATCAACAGCAAACAAACCATAGAGATAGAACTTGAAACTGCTTTATTGTTTCAAGTTTCAAAGAGCTAGCACAAACCCTGTTTGATTTAGAATTCCAAATACGTGTATCCTTATAGGAGAAAACAGAGTGAAACCTAAAAATGAAAACGGTTATTGTAAACAAATGGATTAAACTAGAAGAACGAAATCTGGTGACCCAAGTGGTTTTAATGTACTGATCATTACCTGAAAGAATCATCAAGATTGGTTGAAAAAATGTTGAGATTTCTATGAAGTGGTAGTTTTTTGAAGCTTGGCAACCCCTTTCCATGCAAGAGATTTTCGCCAGTCTCCACTAAGGGCTACATCAACAGCAAACAAACCATAGAGATAGAACTTGAAACTGCTTTATTGTTTCAAGTTTCAAAGAGCTAGCACAAACCCTGTTTGATTTAGAGTTCCAAATACATGTATCCTTATAGGAGAAAACAGAGTGAAACCTAAAAATGAAAACGGTTATTGTAAACAAATGGATTAAACTAGAAGAACGAAATCTGGTGACCCAAGTGGTTTTAATGTACTGATCATTACCTGAAAGAATCATCAAGATTGGGTGAAAAAATGTTGAGATTTCTATGAAGTGGTAGTTTTTTGAAGCTTGGCAACCCCTTTCCATGCAAGAGATTTTCGCCAGTCTCCACTAAGGGCTACATCAACAGCAAACAAACCATAGAGATAGAACTTGAAACTGCTTTATTGTGTCAAGTTTCAAAGAGCGAGCACAAACCATGTTTGATTTAGAGTTCCAAATACATGTATCCATATAGGAGAAAACAGAGTGAAACCTAAAAATGAAAACGGTAACTGCAAATGAACGGTTTAACCTAGAGGAACAAAATTTGGTGAGCCAAGTGGTTTTGGTGTACTGATCATTACCTGAAAGAATCATCAAGATTGGGTGAAAAAATGTTTGCTAAGATTTCTGGCAACTCGTAGTTTTCTGGAGCTTGTCAACCCCTTTCCATTAAAGTGATTTTCACCAGTCTCTGCTTTGGGCTACATCAGCAGCAAACAAACCATAGGGATAGAACTCGAAACTGCTTTATTGTGTCAAGTTTCAAAGAACTAGCACAAACCGTGTTTGATTTAATGTTCCAAATACATATATCCCTATAGGAGAAAACAGAGAGAAACCTAAAAATGAAAACGGTTACTGCAAACGAACGGTTTAACCTAGAAGAACGAAATTTGGTGAGCCAAGTGGTTTTGGTGTACTGATCATTACCTGAAAGAATCATCAACATTGGGTGAAAAAATGTTTGCTGAGATTTCAGGCAACTCGTAGTTTTTTGGAAGCTTGGCAACCCCTTTCCAAGAAAGTGATTTTCGCCATTCTCTGCTTAGGGCTGCCTCATCAGAAAACAAACAATAGAGAGAGAACTCGAAACTGCTTTATTGTGTCAAGTTTCAAGGAGCTAGCACAAACCGTGTTTGATTTAGAGTTCCAAATATCTGTATTCCTATAGGAGAACACAGAGTGAAACCTAAAAATGAAAACGGTTACTGCAAACGAACGGATTAAACTAGAAAAACGAATTTTGGTGAACCAACTGGTTTTGGTGTACTGATCATTACCTAAAAGAATCATCAAGATTAAGTGAAAAAATGTTTCCTGAGATTTATAACAACTCGTAGTTTTTTGGAAGCTGGCAACCAATTTCCAAGAAAGTGATATTCGCCAATCTGTGCTTAGGGCTACATCAACAGCAAACAAACCATAGAGAAAGAACTTGAAACTGCTTTATTGCGTCAAGTTTTAAAGAGCTAGGACAAACCGTGTTTGATGTAGAGTTCCAAATACAGGTATTTCTATAGGAAAAAAAAGAGTGAAACCTAAAAATGAAAACGGTTACTGCTAACGAACTGTTAAACCTAGAAAACGAAATTTGGTGAGCCAAGTGGTTATGGTGTACTGATGATTACCTTAACGAATCATCAAGATTGGGTGAAAAAATGTTTGCTGAGATTTCAGGCAACTCGTAGTTTTTTGGAAACTTGGCAACCACTTTCCATTGAAGTGATTTTCGCCAGTCTTTACTTAGGGCTACATCAAAACCAAACAAACCATAGAGATCGAACTTGAGACTGCTTTATTGTGTCAAGTTTCAAAGAGCTAGCACAAACCGTGTTTGATTGAGAGATCCAAATACATGTATTTGTATAGGAAAAAACAGAGTGAAACCTAAAAATGAAAACGGTTACTGCTAACGAATGGTTTAACCTAGAAGAACGAAATTTGGTCAGCCAATTGGTTTTGGTGTACTGATCATTACCTGTAAGAATTATTAATATTGGGTGAAAAAATGTTTGTTGATATTTCAGGCAACTCGTAGTTTTTGGGAGCTTGGCAACCCCGTTCCATCAAAGTGATTTTCGCCAGTCTCTGCTTAGGGCTACATCAACAGCAAACAAACTATAGAGATAGAACTTGAAACTGCTTTATTGTGTCAAGTTTGAAAGAGCTAGCAAAAACCGTGTTTGATTTAGAGATCCAAATACATGTATCCCTATAGGAGAAAACAGAGTGAAACCTAAAAATGAAAATGGTTACTGCAAAAGAACCGTTTAATTTAGAAAAAGAAATTTGGTGAGCCAAGTGGTTTTGGTGTACTGATCATTACCTGAAAGAATCATCATGATTGGGTGAAAATATGTTTGCTGAGATTTCAGGCAACTCGTAGTTTTTTGAAAGCTTGGCAACCCCTTTTTATGAAAGTGATTTTCGCTAGTCTCTGCTTAGGGCTACATCAACACCAAACAAACCTTAGAGATAGAACTTGAAACTGCTTTATTGTGTCAAGTTTCAAAGAGCTAGCACAAACCGTGTTTGATTTAGAGTTCCAAATACCTGTATCCCTATAGGAGAAAACAGAGTGAAACCTAAAAATGAAAACGGTTACTGCAAACGAATGCTTTAACCTAGAAGAACAAAATTTGGTAAGCCAGGTGGTTTTGGTGTAATGATCATTAACTGAAGGAATCATCAATATTGGGTGAAAAAATGTTTGCTGAAATTTCAGCCAACTGGTAGTTTTTTGGAAGATTGGCAACCCCTTTCCAAGAAAGTGATTTTCGCCAGTCTCTGCTTAGGGCAAAATCAACAGCAAACAAACAATAGAGATAGAACTCGAAATTGCTTTTTTTGTGTAAAGTTTCAAAGAGCTAGCGCAAACCGTGTTTGATTTACAGTTCCAAATACATGTATCCATATAGGAGAAAACAGAGTGAAACCTAAAAATGAAAACGGTATCTGCAAACGAACGGTTTAAACTAGAGGAAGAAAATTTGGTGAGCCAAGTGGTTTTGGTGTACTGATCATTACCTGAAAGAATCATCAAGATTGGGTGAAAAAATGTTTGCTGAGATTTCAGGCAACTCGTAGTTTTTTGGAAGCTTTGCAACCCCTTTCCATGAAAGTGATTTTCACCAGTCTCTGCTTAGGGCTACATCAATAGCAAACAAACCATAGAGATAGAACTTGAAACTGCTTTATTGTGTGAAGTTTCAAAGAGCTAGCACAAACCGTGTTTGATTTAGAGTTCCAAATACATGTATCTCTATAGGAGAAAACACAGTGAAACCTAAAAATGAAAACGGTTACTGCAAATTAAAGATTTAACCTAGAAGAACGAAATTTGGTGAGCCAAGTGGCCTTGGTGTACTGATCATTACCTGAAAGAATCATCTAGATTTGGTGAAAAAATATTTGCTGAGATTTCAGACAACTCGTAGTTTTTTGGAAGCTTGGCAACCCCTTTCAAAGAAACTGATTTTCGTTATGCTCTGCTTAGGGCTACATCAACAGCAAACAAACAATATAGATAGAACCTGAAACAGCTTTATTGTGTCAAGTTTCAAAGAGCTAGCACAAATCGTGTTTGATTTAGAGTTCCAAATACATGTATCTCTATAGAAGAAAACAGAGTGAAACCTAAAAATGAAAATGGTTACTGCAAATTAAAGATTTAACCTAGAAGAACGAAATTTGGTGAGTCAAGTAGTTTTGGTGTACTGATCATTACCTGAAAAAATCATCAAGATTTGGTGAAAAAATGTTTGCTGAGATTTCAGGCAACTCGTAGTTTTTTGGAAGCTTGGCAACCCCTTTCCATGAAAGTGTTTTTCGCCAGTCTCTGCTTAGGGCTACATCACCAGCAAACAAAGCATAGAGACAGAACTTGAAACTGCTTTATTGTGTCAAGTTTCAAAGAGGTAGCACGAACCGTGTTTGATGTAGAGTTCCAAATACATGTATCTATATAGGAGAAAACAGAGTGAAAACTAAAAGTGAAAACGGTTATTGCAAACGAACGGATTAAACAAGAAAAACAAATTTTGGTGAGCCAAGTGGTTTTGGTGTACTTATCATTACCTGAAAGAATCATCAAGATTGGGTGAAAAAATGTTTGCTGAGATTTCAGGCAACTTGTAGTTTTTGGAAGCTTGGCAACCTTTTTTTATGAAAGTGATTTTCTCCAGTCTCTGCTTAGGGCTGCATCAACAGCAAACAAACCATAGAGATAGAACTTGAAACTGCTTTATTGTTTCAAGTTTCAAAGAGCTAGCACAAACCCTGTTTGATTTAGAATTCCAAATACGTGTATCCTTATAGGAGAAAACAGAGTGAAACCTAAAAATGAAAACGGTTATTGTAAACAAATGGATTAAACTAGAAGAACGAAATCTGGTGACCCAAGTGGTTTTAATGTACTGATCATTACCTGAAAGAATCATCAAGATTGGTTGAAAAAATGTTGAGATTTCTATGAAGTGGTAGTTTTTTGAAGCTTGGCAACCCCTTTCCATGCAAGAGATTTTCGCCAGTCTCCACTAAGGGCTACATCAACAGCAAACAAACCATAGAGATAGAACTTGAAACTGCTTTATTGTGTCAAGTTTCAAAGAGCGAGCACAAACCGTGTTTGACTTAGAGTTCCAAATACATGTATCCATATAGGAGAAAACAGAGTGAAACCTAAAAATGAAAACGGTAACTGCAAATGAACGGTTTAACCTAGAGGAACAAAATTTGGTGAGCCAAGTGGTTTTGGTGTACTGATCATTACCTGAAAGAATCATCAAGATTGGGTGAAAAAATGTTTGCTAAGATTTCTGGCAACTCGTAGATTTCTAGAGCTTGTCAACCCCTTTCCATTAAAGTGATTTTCACCAGTCTCTGCTTTGGGCTACATCAGCAGCAAACAAACCATAGGGATAGAACTCGAAACTGCTTTATTGTGTCAAGTTTCAAAGAACTAGCACAAACCGTGTTTGATTTAATGTTCCAAATACATATATCCCTATAGGAGAAAACAGAGTGAAACCTAAAAATGAAAACGGTTACTGCAAACGAACGGTTTAACCTAGAAGAACGAAATTTGGTGAGCCAAGTGGTTTTGGTGTACTGATCATTACCTGAAAGAATCATCAACATTGGGTGAAAAAATGTTTGCTGAGATTTCAGGCAACTCGTAGTTTTTTGGAAGCTTGGCAACCCCTTTCCAAGAAAGTGATTTTCGCCATTCTCTGCTTAGGGCTGCCTCATCAGAAAACAAAGAATAGAGAGAGAACTCTAAACTGCTTTATTGTGTCAAGTTTCAAGGAGCTAGCACAAACTGTGTTTGATTTAGAGTTCCAAATATCTGTATTCCTATAGGAGAACACAGAGTGAAACCTAAAAATGAAAACGGTTACTGCAAACGAACGGATTAAACTAGAAAAACGAATTTTGGTGAACCAACTGGTTTTGGTGTACTGATCATTACCTAAAAGAATCATCAAGATTAAGTGAAAAAATATTTCCTGAGATTTATAACAACTCGTAGATTTTTGGAAGCTTGGCAACCAATTTCCAAGAAAGTGATATTCGCCAATCTGTGCTTAGGGCTACATCAACAGCAAACAAACCATAGAGAAAGAACTTGAAACTGCTTTATTGCGTCAAGTTTTAAAGAGCTAGGACAAACCGTGTTTGATGTAGAGTTCCAAATACAGGTATTTCTATAGGAAAAAAAAGAGTGAAACCTAAAAATGAAAACGGTTACTGCTAACGAACTGTTAAACCTAGAAAACGAAATTTGGTGAGCCAAGTGATTTTGGTGTACTGATGATTACCTTAACGAATCATCAAGATTGGGTGAAAAAATGTTTGCTGAGATTTCAGGCAACTCGTAGTTTTTTGGAAACTTGGCAACCACTTTCCATTGAAGTGATTTTCACCAGTCTTTGCTTAGGGCTACATCAAAACCAAACAAACCATAGAGATCGAACTTGAGACTGCTTTATTGTGTCAAGTTTCAAAGAGCTAGCACAAACCGTGTTTGATTGAGAGATCCAAATACATGTATTTGTATAGGAAAAAACAGAGTGAAACCTAAAAATGAAAACGGTTACTGCTAACGAATGGTTTAACCTAGAAGAACGAAATTTGGTCAGCCAATTGGTTTTGGTGTACTGATCATTACCTGTAAGAATTATTAATATTGGGTGAAAAAATGTTTGTTAATATTTCAGGCAACTCGTAGTATTTTGGAAGATTGGCAACCCCTTTCCATGAAAGTGATTTTCGCAAGTCTCTGCTTAGGGCTACATCAACAGCAAATAAACTATAGAGATAGAACTTGAAACTGCTTTATTGTGTCAAGTTTGAAAGAGCTAGCAAAAACCGTGTTTGATTTAGAGTTCCAAATACATGTATCCCTATAGGAGAAAAGAGAGTGAAACCTAAAAATGAAAATGGTTACTGCAAAAGAACCGTTTAATTTAGAAAAAGAAATTTGGTGAGCCAAGTGGTTTTGGTGTACTGATCATTACCTGAAAGAATCATCATGATTGGGTTAAAATATGTTTGCTGAGATTTCAGGCAACTCGTAGTTTTTTGAAAGCTTGGCAACCCCTTTTTATGAAAGTGATTTTCGCCAGTCTCTGCTTAGGGCTACATCAGCACCAAACAAACCTTAGAGATAGAACTTGAAACTGCTTTATTGTGTCAAGTTTCAAAAAGCTAGCAAAAACCGTGTTTGATTTAGAGTTCCAAATACATGTATCCCTATAGGAGAAAACAGAGTGAAACCTAAAAATGTAAACGGTTACTCCATAGGAACGGTTTAACCTACAAGTACGAAATTTGTTGAGCCAAGTGGATATTGTGTACTGATCATTACCTGAAAGAATAATCAAGATTGGGTGAAAAAATGTTTGCTGAGATTTCAGGCAACTTGTAGTTTTTTGGACGCTTTGCAACCCCTTTCCAGAAAGTGATTTTCGAGAGTCTCTGCTTAGGGCTACATCAAAAGCAAACAAACCATAGAGATAGAACTTGAAACTTCTTTATTGTGTCAAGTTTCAAAGAGCTAGCACAAACCATGTTTGATTTAGAGTTCCAAATAATTGTATCTCTCTAGGAGAAAAGAGAGTGAAACCTAAAAATAAAAACGGTTACTGCAAATTAAAGATTTAACCTACAAGAACGAAATTTGGTGAGCCAAGTGGTTTGCTGTACTGATCATTACCTGAAAGAATCATGAAGATTGGGTGAAAAAATGTTTGCTGAGATTTCAGGCAACTTGTAGTTTTTTGGAAGCTTGGCAACCCCTTTTCAAGAAAGTGATTTTCGCCAGTCTCTGCTTAGGGCTACATCAACAGAAAACAAACCATAAAAATAGAACTTGAAACTGCTTTATTGTGTCAAGTTTCAACGAGCTACCACAAACCGTGTTTGATTTTGAGTTCCAAATACATGTATCCCCATAGGAGAAAACAGAGTGAAACCTAAAAATGAAAACGGTTACTGCAAACGAACGGTTTAAACTAGAAATAGGAAAAAGTGGTTTTGGTGTACTGATCATTACCTGAAAGAATCATCAAGATTAAGTGAAAATATGTTGGCTGAGATTTCAGGCAACTCGTAGTTTTTTGGAAGCTTGGCAACTCCTTTTTATAAAAGTGATTTTCGCCAGTCGCTGCTTAGGGCTACATCAACAGAAAACAAACCATAGAGATAGAACTTGAGACTCCTTTATTGTGTCAAGTTTCAAAGAGCTAGCACAAACCGTGTTTGATTTAGAGTTCCAAATATATGTATTTGTATAGGAGAAAACAGAGTAAAACCTAAAAAATGCAAGCGATTACTGCAAATGAATGGTTTAAACTAGAAGAACAAAATTTGGTGAGCCAAGTGGTTTTGGTGTACTTATCATTACCTGAAAGAATCATCAAGATTCAATGGAAAAATGTTTGCTGAGATTTCAGGCAACTCGTAGTTTTTTGAACCTTCGAAACCGCTTTCCATGAAAGTGATTTTCGCCAGTCTCTGCTTAGGGATACATCAACAGCAAACAAACCATAGTGATAGAATTTGAAACTGCTTTATTGTGTCAAGTTTCAAAGAGCTAGCCCAAACCGTGTTTGATTTAGAGTTCCAAATACCTGTATCTCTATAGGAGAAAACAGAGTGAAACCTAAAAATAAAACGGTTACTCAAAACGAATGGTTTAACCTAGAAGTACGAAATTTAGTGAGCCAAGTGGATTTGGTGTGCTTATCATTACCTGAAAGAATCATCAAGATTGGGTGAAAAAATGTTTGCTGAGATTTCAGGCAACTCGTAGTTTTTTGGAAGCTTGGCAACCCTTTCCACGAAAGTGATTTTCGCCAGTCTCACCTTAAGGCTACATCAACAGCAAACAAACCATAGAGATAGAACTTGAAACTGCTTTATTGCGTCAAGTTTCAAAGAGCTAGCACAAACCGTGTTTTATTTATATTCCAAATACAAGTAATTGTATAGGAGAAAACAGAGTGAAACCTAAATATGAAAACGGTTACTGCATACAAACGATTTAACCTAGAAGAACTTAATTTCATCAGCCAAGTTTTCTTTTTGTACTGATTTTTACCTGAAAGAATTATCCAGATTGGGGGAAAAAATGTTTGCTGAGATTTCAGGCAACTCGTAGTTTTTTGGAAGCTTGGCAACCCCTATCCATGAAAGTGATTTTCGCCAGTCTCTGCTTAGGGCTACATAACTGCTAACAAACCA
Organism: Ictidomys tridecemlineatus; assembly: GCF_052094955.1. Classification (NCBI taxonomy): domain Eukaryota; kingdom Metazoa; phylum Chordata; class Mammalia; order Rodentia; family Sciuridae; genus Ictidomys; species Ictidomys tridecemlineatus. The sequence continues at coordinate 72,315 of NW_027522662.1, forward strand.
TAGAGATAGAACTTGAAACTGCTTTATTGTGTCAAGTTTCAAAGAGCTAGTAAAAACCGTGTTTGATTTAGAGTTCCAAACACATGTATCTTTGTAGGAGAAAACAGAGTGAAACCTAAAAATGAAAACGGTTACTGCAAACGAACGGTTTCACCTAGAAGAACCGAAATTTGTTGAGCCAAGTGGTTTTGGTGTACTGATCATTACCTGAAAGAATCATCAAGATTGGGTGAAAAAATGTTTGCTGAGATTTCAGGCAACTCCTAGTTTTTTGGAAGCTTGGCAAACCCTTTCCATGAAAGTGATTTTTCGCCAGTCTATGCTTAGGGCTACATCAACAGCAAACAAACCATAGAGATAGAACTTTAAACTGCTTTATTGTGTCATGTTTCAAAGAGCTAGCACAAACCGTGTTTGATTTAGAGTTCCAAATACATGTATCCCTATAGGAGAAAACAGAGTGGAACCTAAAAATGAAAACGGTTACTGCAAACGAACGGTGGAACCTAGAAGAACGAAATTTGGTGAGCCAAGTGGTTTTGGTGTACTGATCATTTCCTGAAAGAATCATCAAGATTGGGTGAAAAAATATTTGCTGAGATTTCAGGCAAATCGTAGTTTTTTGGAATCTTGGCAACCTTTTCCATGAAAGTGATTTTTGCCAGTCTCTGCTTAGCGCTACATCAACAGCAAACAAACCATAGAAATAGTACTTGAAACTGCTTTATTGTGTCAAGTTTCAAAGAGCTAGCACAAACCGTGTTTGATTTAGAGTTTCAAATACATGTATCCCTATAGAAGAAAACAGAGTGAAACCTAAAAAAGAAAACGGTTACTGCAAACGAACGGTTTAACCTAGAAGAGCGAAATTTGGTGAGCCAAGTGGTTTTGGTGTACTCATCATTACCTGAAGGAATCATCAAATTGGGTGAAAAAATGTTTGCTGAGATTTAAGGCAAATCGTAGTTTTTTGGAAGCTTGGCAACCCCTTTCAATGAAAGTGATTTTTGCAATTCTCTGCTTAGGGCTACATCAACAGCAAACAAACCATAGAGATAGAACTGAAACTAATTTATTGTGTCAAGTTTCAAAGAGCTAGCACAAACCGTGTTTGATTTAGAGTTCCAAATACATGTATTCGTGTAGGAGAAAACAGAGTGAAACCTCAAAATGAAAAAGGTTACTGCAAACGAACGGTTTAATTTAGAAGAACGAAATTTGGTGAGCCAAGTGGTTTTGGTGTACTGATCATTTCCTGAGAGCATCATCAAGAGTGGGTGAAAAAATGTTTGCTGAGATTTCAGGCAACTCGTAGTTTTTGTTAGCTTGGCAACCCCTTTCCATGAAAGTGATTTTCGCCAGTCTCTGCTTAGGGCTACATCAACAGCAAACAAAGCATAGAGATATAACTTGAAACTGCTTTATTGTGTCAAGTTTCAAAGAGCTAGCACAAACCTTGTTTGATTTAGAGTTCCAAATACATGTATCCCTATAGGAGAAAACAGAGTGAAACCTAAAAATAAAAACGGTTACTGCAAACGAACGGTTTAACCTAGAAGAACGAAATTTGGTGAGCCAAGTGGTTTTGGTGTACTGATCATTTCCTGAAAGAATCATCAAGATTGGGTGAAAAAATGTTTGCTGAGATTTCAGGCAACTCGTAGTTTTTTGGAAGCTTGGCAACCCCTTTCTCATGAAAGTGATTTTCGAGAGTCTCTGCTTAGGGCAACATCAACAGCAAACAAAGCATAGAGATAGAACTTGAAACTACTTTATTGAGACAAGTTTCAAAGAGCAAGCCAAACCGTGTTTGATTTAGAGTTCCAAATACATGTATGCCTATAGGAGAAAACAGAGTGAAACCTAAAAATGAAAACGGTTACTGTAAATGAACGGTTTAACATAGAAGAATGAAATTCGGTGAGCCAAGTGATTTTGGTGTACTCATCATTACCTGAAAGAATCATCAAGATTGGGTGAAAAAATGTTTGCTGTGATTTTAGGCAAATCGTAGTTTTTTTGAAGCTTGGACACCCCTTTACATTAAAGTGATTTTCGACAGTCTCTGCTTAGGGCTACATCAACAGGAAACAAACCATAGAGATAGAATTGAAACTGCTTTATTGTGTCAAGTTTGAAAGAGCTAGCACAAACCGTGTTTTATTGAGAGATCCAAATACATGTATCCCAATAGGAGAAAACAGAGTGAAACCTAAAAATATAAACGGTTACTGCAAACGAACTCTTTAACCTAGAAGAACGAAATTTGGTGAGTTAAGTGGTTTTCGTTTACTGATCATTACCTGAAAGAATCATCAAGATTGGGTCAAAAAATGTTTGCTGAGATTTCAGAACACTCGTAGTTTTTTTGAAGCTTGGCAACCCCTTTCCATGAATGTGATTTGCACCAGTCTCTGCTTAGGGCTACATCAACAGCAAACAAAGCATAGAGATAGAACTTGAAACTGCTTTATTGTGTCAAGTTTCAAAGAGCTAGCACAAACCGTGTTTGATTTAGAGTTCCAAATACATGTATCCCTATAGGAGAAAACAGAGTGAAACCTAAAAATGAAAACGGTTACTGCAAACGAACGGTTGAACCTAGAAGCACGAAATTTGGTGAGCCAGGTGGTTATGGTGTACTGATCATTACCTGAAAGAATCTTCAAGATTGGGTGAATAAATGTTTGATTAGATTTCAGGCAACTCGTAGTTTTTTGGAAGCTTGGCAACCCCTTTCTATGAAAGTGATTTTCGCCAGTCTCTCTTTAGGGCTACATCAACAGCAAACAAACCATAGAGATAGAACTTGAAACTGCTTTATTGTGTCTAGTTTCAAAGAGATAGCACAAACCGTGTTTGATTTAGAGTTCCAAATACATGAATCCCTATAGGAGAAAACAGAGTGAAACCTAAAAATGAAAACGGTTACTGTAAACGAACGGTTTAACATAGAAGAATGAAATTCGGTGAGCCAAGTGGTTTTGGTGTACTGATCATTACCTAAAAAAATCATCAAATTTGGGTGAAAAAATGTTTGCTGAGATTTCAGGCAACTCGTAGTTTTTTCGAAGCTTGGCAACCCCTTTCCATGAAAGTGATTTTCGCCAGTCTCTGCTTAGGGCTACATAAACACCAAACAAACCATAGAGATAGAACTTGAAACTGCTTTATTGTGTCAAGTTTCAAAGAGATAGCACAAACCGTGTTTGATTTAGAGTTCCAAATACATGAATCCCTATAGGAGAAAACAGAGTGAAACCTAAAAATGAAAACGGTTACTGTAAACGAACGGTTTAACATAGAAGAATGAAATTCGGTGAGCCAAGTGATTTTGGTGTACTGATCATTACCTGAAAAAATCATCAAATTTGGGTGAAAAAATGTTTGCTGAGATTTCAGGCACCTCGTAGCTTTTTGAAAGCTTGGCAACCCCTTTCCATGAAAGTGATTTTCGCCAGTCTCTGCTTAGGGCTACATAAACAGCAAACAAACCATAGAGATAGAACTTGAAACTGCTTTATTGTGTCAAGTTTCAAAGAGCTAGCAAAAACCGTGTTTGATTTAGAGTTCCAAATACATGTATCCCTATAGGAGAAAACAGAGTGAAACCTAAAAATGAAAACGGTTACTGCAAACGAACGGTTGAACCTGGAAGAACGAAATTTGGTGAGCCAAGTGGTTTTGGTGTACTGATCATTACCTGAAAGAATCATCAAGATTGGGTGAAAAAATGTTTGCTGAGATTTAAGGCAACTCGTACTTTTTAGAAGCTTGGCAACCCCTTTCCATGAAAGTGATTTTCGCCAGTCTCTGATTAGGGCTACATCAACAGCAAACAAACCATAGAGATAGAACTTGAAACTGCTTTATTGTGTCAAGTTTCAAAGAGCTAGCACAAACCGTGTTTGATTTAGGGTTCCAAATACATGAATCCCTATAGGAGAAAACAGAGTGAAACCTAAAAATAAAAACGGTTACTGCAAACGAACGGTTTAACCTAAAAGAACGAAATCTGGTGAGCCAAGTGGTTTTTGTGTACTGATCATTATCTGAAGGAATCATCAAGATTGGGTGAAAAAATGTTTGCTGAGATTTAAGGCAACTCCTACTTTTTGGAAGCTTGGCAACCCCTTTCCATGAAAGTGATTTTCGCCAGTCTCTGCTAAGGGCTACATCAACAGCAAACAAACCATAAAGATAGAACTTGAAACTGCTTTATTGTGTCAAGTTTCAAAGAGCTAGCACAAACCGTGTTTGATGTAGAGTTCCAAATACATATATCCCTATAGGAGAATACAGAGTGAAACCTAAAAATGAAAAAGGTTACTGCAAACGTACGGTTTAACTTAGAAGAATGAAATTTGGTGAGCCAAGTGGATTTGTTGTACTGATCATTACCTGAAAGAATCATCAAGATTGGGTGAAAAATATTTACTGAGATTTCAGGCAACTCGTAATTTTTTGGAAGCTTAGCAACCCCTTTCCATGAAAGTGATTTTCGCCAGTCTCTGCTTAGGGCTACATAAACACCAAACAAACCATAGAGATAGAACTTGAAACTGCTTTATTTTGTCAAGTTTCAAAGAGCTAGCAAAAACCGTGGTTGATTTAGAGTTCCAAATACATGTATCCCTATAGGAGAAAACAGAGTGAAACCTCAAAATGAAACCGGTTACTGCCAACGAACGGTTTAACCTAGAAGAACGAAATTTGGCGAGCCAAGTGGGATTGGTGTACTGATCATTACCTGAAAGTTTCATCAAGATTGGGTGAAAAAGTGTGTGCTGAGATTTCAGGCAACTCGTAGTTTTTTGGAAGCTTGGCAGGCCCTTTCCATGAAAGTGATTCTCGCCAGTCTCTGCTTAGGGCTACATCAACAGCAAACAAACCATAGAGATAGAACTTGAAACTACTTTATTGTGTCAAGTTTCAAAGAGCTAGCACAAACCGTGTTTGATTTAGAGTTCCAAATACATGTATCCCTATAGGAGAAAACAGAGTGAAACCTCAAAATGAAACCGGTTACTGCCAACGAACGGTTTAACCTAGAAGAACGAAGTTTGGCGAGCCAAGTGGGATTGATGTACTGATCATTAGCTGAAAGTTTCATCAAGATTGGGTGAAAAAGTGTTTGCTGAGATTTCAGGCAACTCGTAGTTTTTTGGAAGCTTGGCAGGCCCTTTCCATGAAAGTGATTCTCGCCAGTCTCTGCTTAGGGCTACATCAACAGCAAACAAACCATAGAGATAGAACTTGAAACTGCTTTATTGTGTCAAGTTTCAAAGAGCTAGCACAAACCGTGTTTGATTTAGAGTTCCAAATACATGTATCCCTATAGGAGAAAACAGAGTGAAACCTCAAAATGAAACCGTTTACTGCCAACGAACGGTTTAACCTAGAAGAACGAAATTTGGCGAGCCAAGTGGGATTGGTGTACTGATCATTACCTGAAAGTTTCATCAAGATTGGGTGAAAAAGTGTGTGCTGAGATTTCAGGCAACTCGTAGTTTTTTGGAAGCTTGGCAGGCCCTTTCCATGAAAGTGATTCTCGCCAGTCTCTGCTTAGGGCTACATCAACAGCAAACAAACCATAGAGATAGAACTTGAAACTGCTTTATTGTGTCAAGTTTCAAAGAGCTAGCACAAACCGTGTTTGATTTAGAGTTCCAAATACATGTATCCCTATAGGAGAAAACAGAGTGAAACCTCAAAATGAAACCGGTTACTGCCAACGAACGTTTAACCTAGAAGAACGAAATTTGGCGAGCCAAGTGGGATTGGTGTACTGATCATTACCTGAAAGTTTCATCAAGATTGGGTGAAAAAGTGTGTGCTGAGATTTCAGGCAACTCGTAGTTTTTTGGAAGCTTGGCAGGCCCTTTCCATGAAAGTGATTCTCGCCAGTCTCTGCTTAGGGCTACATCAACAGCAAACAAACCATAGAGATAGAACTTGAAACTGCTTTATTGTGTCAAGTTTCAAAGAGCTAGCACAAACCGTGTTTGATTTAGACTTCCAAATACATGTATCCCTATAGGAGAAAACAGAGTGAAACCTCAAAATGAAACCGGTTACTGCCAACGAACAGTTTAACCTAGAAGAACGAAATTTGGAGAGCCAAGTGGGATTGGTGTACTGATCATTACCTGAAAAGTTTCATCAAGATTGGGTGAAAAAGTGTGTGCTGAGATTTCAGGAAACTCGTAGTTTTTTGGAAGCTTGGCAGGCCCTTTCCATGAAAGTGATTCTCGCCAGTCTGTGCTTAGGGCTACATCAACAGCAAACAAACCATAGAGATAGAACTTGAAACTGCTTTATTGTGTCAAGATTCAAAGAGCTAGCACAAACCATGTTTGATTTAGAGTTCCAAATACATGTATCCCTATAGGAGAAAACAGAGTGAAACCTAAAAATGAAAACGGTTACTGCAAACGAACGGTTTAACCTAGAAGAACGAAAATTGGTGAGCCAAGTGGTTTTGGTGTACTGATCATTACCTGAAAGAATCATCAAGATTGGTTGAAAAAATGTTTGCTGAGATTCCAGGGAACTCGTAGTTTTTTGGTAGCTTGGCAACCCCTTTCCATGAAAGTGATTTAGGCCAGTCTCTGCTTAGGGCTACATCAACAGCAAACAAAGCACAGAGACAGAACTTGAAACTGCTTTATTTAGTCAAGTTTCAAAGAGCTGGCACACACCGTGTTTGATTTAGAGTTCCAAATACATGTATCCCTATAGGAGAAAACAGAGTGAAACCTAAAAATTAAAACGGTTACTGCAAACGACCGGTTTAACCTAGACTATCGAAATTTGGTGAGCCAAGTGGTTTTTTTGTACTGATCATTACCTGAAAGAATCATCAAGATTGGGTGAAAAAATGTTTGCTGAGATCTCAGGCAACTCGTAGTTTTTTGGAAGCTTGGCAACCCCTTTCCATGAAAGTGATTTTCGCCATTCTCTGCTTAGTGCTACATCAACAGCAAACAAACCATAGAGATAAAACTTGAAACTGCTTTATTGTGTCAAGTTTCAAAGAGCTAGCACAAACCGTGTTTGATTTAGAGTTCCAAATACATGTATTCCATTAGGAGAAAACAGAGTGAAACCTAAAAATGAAAACGGTTACTGCAAACGAACTATTTAACCTAGAAGAACGAAATTTGGTGAGCCCAGTGGTTTTCCTCTACTGATCATTACCTGAAAGAATCATCAAGATTGGGTGAAAAAATGTTTGCTGAGATTTCAGGCAACTCGTAGTTTTTTGGAAGCTTCCAACCACTTTTCATTAAAGTGATTTAGGCCAGTCTCTGCTTAGGGCTACATCAACAGCAAACAATGCACAGAGACAGAACTTGAAACTGCTTTATTTAGTCAAGTTTCAAAGAGCTGGCACACACCGTGTTTGATTTAGAGTTCCAAATACATGTATCCCTATAGGAGACAACAGAGTGAAACCTAAAAATGAAAACGGTTACTGCAAACGACCGGTTTAACCTAGACGAACGAAATTTGGTGAGCCAAGTGGTTTTTTTGTTCTGATTATTACCTGAAAGAATCATCAAGATTGGGTGAAAAAATGTTTGCTGAGATTTCAGGCAACTCATAGTGTTTTGGAAGCTTGGCAACCCCTTTCCATGAAAGTGATTTTCTACAGTCTCAGGACTACATCAACAGCAAAGAAAGCATAAAGATAGAACTTGAAACTGCTTTATTGTGTCAAGTTTCAAAGAGCTAGCACAAACCGTGTTTGATTTAGAGTTCCAAATACATGTATCCCTATAGGAGAAAACAGAGTGAAACCTAAAAATGAAAACGCTTACTGCAAACGACCGGTTTAAGCTAGAAGAACGAAATTTGGTGAGCCAAGTGGTTTTTTTGTACTGATCATTCCCTGAAAGAATCATCAAGTTTGGGTGAAAAAATGTTTGCTGAGATTTAAGGCAACTTGTAGTTTTTTTTAAAGCTTGGCAACCCCTTTCCATGAAAGTGATTTTCGCCAGTCTCTGCTTAGGGCTACATCAACAGCAAACAAACCATAGAGATAAAACTTGAAACTGCTTTATTGTGTCAAATTTCAAAGAGCTAGCACAAACCGTGTTTGATTTAGAGTTCCAAATACATGTATCCCTTTAGGAGAAAACAGAGTGAAACCTAAAAATTAAAATGGTTACTGCAAATGAATGGTTTCACCTAAAAGTACGAAATTTGGTGAGCAAAGTGGTTTTGGTGTACTGATCATTACCTAAAAGAATCATCAAGATTGGGTGAAAAAATGTTTGCTGAGATATCAGGAAACACGTATTTTTTAAAAGCTTTGCAACCCCTTTCAATGAAAGTGATTTTCGCCAGTCTCTGCTTAGGGCTACATCAACAGCAAACAAACGATAGAGACAGAACTTGAAACTGCTTTATTGTGTCAAGTTTGAAAGAGCTAGCACAAACCGTGTTTGATTTAGAGTTCCAAATACATGTATCCCTATAGGAGAAAACAGAGTGAAACCTAAAAATCAAAACGGTTACTGCAAACGAACGGTTGAACCTAGAAGAACGAAATTTTGTGAGCCAAGTGGTTTTGGTGTACTGATAATTACCTGAAAGAATCATCACGATTGGGTGAAAAAACGTTTGCTGAGATTTCAGGCAACTCATAGTTTTTTTGAAGCTTGGCAACCCCTTTTCATGAAAGTGATTTTCGCCAGTCTCTGCTTAGCCATACATCAACAGAAAACAAAGACTAGAGAAAGAACTTGAAACTGCTTTATTGTGCCAAGTTGCAAAGAGCTAGCACCAAATGTGTTTGATTTAGAGTTCCAAATACATGTATCCCTATAGGAGAAAACAGAGTGAAACTTAAAAATGAAAACGATTACTACAAAGAAACTATTTAAACTAGAAGAACAAAATTTGGTGAGCCAAGTGGTTTTGGTGTACTGATCATTACCTGAAAGAATCATCAAGATTGGGTGAAAAAATGTTTGCTGAGATTTCAGGCAACTCATAGTTTTTTGGAAGCTTGGCAAACCTTTTCCATAAAAGTGATTTTCGCCAGTCTCTGCTTAGAGCTATATCAACAGCAAACAAACCATAGAGATAGAACATCAAACTGCTTTATTGTGACAAGTTTGAAAGAGCTAGCACAAACCGTGTTTGATTTAGAGTTCCAAATACATGTATCCCTATAGCAGAAAACAGAGTGAAACCTAAAAATGAAAACGGTTACTGCAAACGAACGGTTTAACCTTGAAGAACGAAATTTGGTGAGCCAAGTGGTTTTGGTGTACTGATCATTACCTGAAAGAATCATCAAGATTGGGTGAAACAATGTTTGCTGAGATTTCAGGAAACTCGTAGTTTTTTGGAAGCTTGGCCTCTTTTTCCATGAAAGTGATTTTCCCCAGTTTTTGCTTAGGGCTACATCAACAGCACACAAACCATAGGGATAGAATTTGAAACTGCTTTATTATCTCAAGTTTCAAAGAGCTACCACAAACCGTGTTTGATTTAGAGTTCCAAATACATGTACCCCTATAGGAGAAAACAGAGTGAAACCTAAAAATGAAAACGGTTATTGCAGTCGAACTGTTTAACATAGAAGAATGAAATTTGGTGAGCCAAGTTGTTTTGGTGTACTAATCATTACCTGAAAGAATCATCAAGATTGCGTGAAAAAATGTTTGCTGAGATTTCAGGCAACTCGTTGTTTTTTGGAAGCTTGGCAACCCCTTTCCATGAAAGTGATTTTCGCCAGTCTCTGCTTAGGTCTACATCAACAGCAAACAAAGCATAGAGATAGAACTTGAAACTGCTTTATTGTGTCAAGATTCAAAGAGCTAGCACAAACCTTGTTTGATTTAGAGTTCCAAATACATGTATCCCTATAGGAGAAAACAGAGTGAAACCTAAAAATGAAAACGGTTACTGCAATCGAACGGCTTAACCTAGAAGAACGAAATTTGTTGAGCCCAGTGGTTTTGGTGTACTGATCACTACCTGAAAGAATCATCAAGATTGGGTGAAAAAATGCTTGCTGAGATTTCAGGAAACACGTATTTTTTAAACGCTTTGCAAACCCTTTCAATGAAAGTGATTTTCGCCAGTCTCTGCTTAGGGCTACATCAACAGCAAACAAACCATAGAGATGGAACTTGAAACTGCTTTATTGTTTCAAGTTTCAAAGAGCTACCACAAACCGCGTTTGATTTAGAGTTCCAAATACATGTATCCCTAAAGTAGAAAACAGAGTGAAACCTAAAAATAAAAACGGTTACTGCAATCGAACGGTTTAACCTAGAAAAACGAAATTTAATGATCCAAGTGGTTTTGGTGTACTGATCATTACCTTAAAGAATCATCAAGATTGGGTGAAAAAATGTTTGCTGAGATTTCAGGCAACCCGTAGTTTTTTTGAAGCTTGGCAACCCCTTTCCATGAAAGTGATTTTCGCCAGTCTCTGCTTAGGGCTACATCAACAGCAAACAAAGCATAGAGATAGAACTTGAAACTGCTTTATTTTGTCAAGTTTCAGAAAGCTAGCACAAACCGTGTTTGATTTAGAGTTCCAAATACATGTACCCCTATAGGAGAAAACAGAGTGAAACCTAAAAATGAAAACGATTACTGCAAACGGACGGATTAACCTAGAAGAACGAAATTTGGTGAGCCAAGTGGTTTTGGTGTACTGATCATTACCTGAAAGGATCATCAAGATAGATGAAAAAATGTTTGCTGAGATCAGGCAACTCGTAGTTTTTTGGAAGCTTGGCAACCCCTTTCCATGAAAGTGATTTTCGCCAGTCTCTGCTTAGGGCTACATCAACAGCAAACAAAGCATAGAGATAGAACTTGAAACTGCTTTATTGTGTCAAGTTTCAAAGACCTAGCAGAAACCGTGTTTGATTTAGAGTTCCAAATACATGTATCCCTGTAGGAGAAAACAGAGTGAAACCTAAAAATGAAAACGGTTACTGCAAACGGACGGATTAACCTAGAAGAACGAAATTTGGTGAGCCAAGTGGTTTTAGTGTACTGATCATTACCTGAAAGGATCATCAAGATAGATGAAAAAATGTTTGCTGAGATTTCAGGCAACTCGTAGTTTTTTGGAAGCTTGGCAAACCCTTTTCCATAAAAGTGATTTTCGCCAGTCTCTGCGTAGGGCTATATCAACAGCAAACAAACCATAGAGATAGAACATGAAACTGCTTTATTGTGTCAAGGTTGAAAGAGCTAGCACAAACCGTGTTTGATTTAGAGTTCCAAATACAAGTATCCCTATAGGAGAAAACAGAGTGAAACCTAAAAATGAAAACGGTTACTGCAGTCGAACTGTTTAACATAGAAGAACGAAATTTGGTGAGCCAAGTTGTTTTGGTGTACTGATCATTACCATAAAGAATCATCAAGATTGGGTGAAAAAATGTTTGCTGAGATTTCAGGCAACTCGTAGTTTTTTGGAAGCTTGGCAACCCCTTTTCATGAAAGTGATTTTCGCCAGTCTCTGCTTAGGGATACATCAACAGCAAACAAAGCGTAGAGACAGAACTTGAAACTGCTTTATTGTGTCAAGTTTCAAAGAGCTAGCACCAAATGTGTTTGATTTAGAGTTCCATATACATGTATCCCTATAGGAGAAAACAGAGTGAAACCTAAAAATGAAAACGATTACTGCAAACGAACTATTTAAACTAGAAGAACGAAATTTGGTGAGCCAAGTGGTTTTGGTGTACTGATCATTACCTGAAAGAATCAACATGATTGGGTGAAAAAATGTTTGCTGAGATTTCAAGCAACTCATAGTCTTTTGGAAGCTTGGCAACCCTTTTCCAAGAAAGTGATTTTCGCCAGTCTCTGCTTAGGGCTACATCAACAGCTCACAAACCATAGAGATAGAACTTGATACTGCTTTATTGTGTCAAGTTTCAAAGAGCTAGCACAAACCGTGTTTGATTTAGAGTTCCAAATACATGTATCCCTATAGGAGAAAAGAGAGTGAAACCTAAAAATGAAAACGGTTACTGCAAACGAACGGTTTCACCTAAAAGAACGAAATTTGGTGAGCCAAGTGGTTTTGGTGTACTGATCATTACCTAAAAAAATCATCAAGATTGGGTGAAAAAATGTTTGCTGAGATTTTAGGCAACTCGTAGTTTTTTTGAAGCTTGGCAACCCCTTTCCATGAAAGTGATTTTCGCCAGTCTCTGCTTAGGGCTACATCAACAGCAAACAAAGCATAGAGATAGAACTTGAAACTGCTTTATTTTGTCAAATTTCAAAGAGCTAGCACAAACCGTGTTTGATTTAGAGTTCCAAATACATGTACCCCTATAGGAGAAAACAGAGTGAAACCTAAAAATGAAAACGGTTACTGCAGTCGAACTGTTAAACATAGAAGAACGAAATTTGGTGAGCCAAGTTGTTTTGGTGTACTGATCATTAGATAAAAGAATCATCAAGATTGCGTGAAAAAATGTTTGCTGAGATTTCAGGCAACTCGTAGTTTTTTGGAAGCTTGGCAACCCCTTTCCATGAAAGTGATTTTCGCCAGTCTCTGCTTAGGGCTACATCAACAGCAAACAAAGCATAAAGATAGAACTTAAAACTACTTTATTGTGTCAAAAATCAAAGAGCTACCAGAAACCGTGTTTGATTTAGAGTTCCAAATACATGTATCCCTGTAGGAGAAAACACAGTGAAACCTAAAAATGAAAACGGTTACTGCAAACGGACGGTTTAAACTAGAAGAACGAAATTTGGTGAGCCAAGTGGTTTTGGTGTACTGATCATTACCTGAAAGAATCATCAAGATTGGGTGAAAAAATGTTTGCTGAGATTTCATGCAACTCTTAGTTTTTTGGAAGCTTGGCAAACCTTTTCCATGAAAGTGATTTTCGCCAGTCTCTGCTTCGGGCTACATCAACAGCAAACGAAGCATAGAGATAGAACTTGAAACTGCTTTATTGTGCCAAGATTCAAAGAGCTAGCACAAACCGTGTTTGATTTAGAGTTCCAAATACATGTATCCCTATAGGAGAAAACAGAGTGAAACCTAAAAATGAAAACGGTTACTGCAAACGAACGGTTTAACATAGAAGAACGAAATTCGGTGAGCCAAGTGTTTTTTGTGTACTGATAATAACCTGAAAGAATCATGAAGATTGGGTGAAAAATGTTTGCGGAGATTTCATGCAACTCATAGTTTTTTGGAAGCTTGGCAACCCCTTTCCATGAAAGTGATTTTCGCCAGTCTCTGCTTAGGGCTACATCAACAGCAAACGAAGCATAGAGATAGAACTTGAAACTGCTTTATTTGTGCCAAGATTCAAAGAGCTAGCACAAACCGTGTTTGATTTAGAGTTCCAAATACATGTATCCCTGTGGGAGAAAACAGAGTGAAACCTAAAAAATGAAAACGGTTACTGCAAACGAACGGTTTAACTTAGAAGAACGAAATTTGGTGAGCCAAGTGGTTTTGGTGTACTGATCATTACCTAAGGAATCATCAAGTTTCGGTGAAAAAATGTCTGCTGAGATTTCAAGCAACTCGTAGTTTTTGGAATCTTGGCAACCCCTTTCCATAAAAGAGATTTTCGCCAATCTCTGCTTAGGGATACTTCAACAGCAAACAAACCATAGAGATAGAACTTGAAACTGCTTTATTGTGCCAAGTTTCAAAGAGCTAGCACAAACCGTGTATGATTTAGAGTTCCAAATACATGTATCCCTATATGAGAAAAACAGAGTGAAACCTAAAAATGAAAACGGTTACTGCAAACGAACGGTTTAACCTAGAAGAACGAAATTTGGTGAGCCAAGTGGTTTTGGTGTACTGATCATTACCTGAAAGAATCATCAAGATTGGGTGAAAAAATGTTTGCTGAGATTTCAAGCAACTCGTAGTTTTTTGGAAGCTTGGCAACCCCTTTCCATGAAAGTGATTTCACCAGTCTCTGCTTAGGCCTACATCAACAGCAAACAAACCATAAAGATACAACTTGAAACTGCTTTATTGTGTCAAGTTTCAAAGAGCTAGCACAAATCGGGTTTGATTTAGAGTTTCAAACATGTATCCCTATAGAAGAAAACAGAGTAAAACCTAAAAAATGACAACGGTTACTGCTAACGAACGGTTTAACCTAGAAGAACGAAATTTGGTGAGCCAAGTGGTTTTGGTGTACTGATCACTACCTGAAGGAATCATCAAGATTGGGTGAAAAAATGTTTGCTGAGATTTCAGGCAACTCGTAGTTTTTTGGAAGCTTGGCAACCCCTTTCCATGAAAGAGATTTTTCGCCAGTCTCTGCTTAGGGCTACATCAACAGCAAACAAAGCATAGAGATAGAACTTGAAACTGCTTTATTGTGTCAAGTTTAAAACAGCTAGCACAAACCGTGTTTGATTTAGAGTTCAAAATACATGTATCCGTATAGGAGAAAACAGAGTGAAACCTAAAATTGAAAACGGTTACTGCAAACGAACAGTTTAATCTTGAAGAACGAAATTTTGTGAGCCAAGTGGTTTAGGAGTACTGATCATTACCTGAAAGAATCATCAAGATTGGGAGAAAAAAATGTTTGCTGAGATTTCAGGCAACTCATAGATTTTGGAAGCTTGGGAAACAACTTTCCATGAAAGTGATATTGGCCAGTCTCTGCTTTGGGCTACATCAACAGCAAACAAACCATAGAGATAGAACTTGAAACTGCTTTATTGTGCCAAGTTTCAAAGAGGTAGCACAAACCGTGTTTGATTTAGAGTTCCAAATACATGTATCCCTATACGAGAAAACAGAGTGAAACCTAAAAATGAAAACGCTTACTGTAAACGAACGGTTTAACCAAGAAGAACAAAATTTGGTGAGCCAAGTGGTTTTGGTGTACTGATCATTACCTGAAAGAATCATCAAGATTGAGAGAAAAAATGTTTGCTGAGATTTCAGGCAACTCGTAGTTTTTTGGAAGCTTGGCAACCGCTTTCCATAAAAGTGACTTTCGCCAGTCTCTGCTTAGGGCTACATCAACAGAAAAGTAAGCATAGAGATAAAACTTGAAACTGCTTTATTGTGTCATATTTCAAAGAGCTAGCACAAACCGTGTTTGATTTAGAGTTCCGAATACATGTATCCCTATAGGAGAAAACAGAGTGAAACCTAAAAATGAAAACGGTTACTGCAAACGAATGGTTTAACCTAAAAAATGAAATTTGGTGAGCCAAGTGGTTTTGGTTTACTGATAATTGCCTGAAAGAATCATCAAGATTAGGTTAAACTGTTTGCTGAGATTTCTTGAAACTCGTAATTTTTTGGAAGCTTGGCAACCCCTTTCCAAGAAAGTGATTTTCGCCAGTCTCTGCTTAGGACTACATCAACAGCAAACAAACCATAGAGATAGAACTTGAAACTGCTTTATTGTGTCAAGTTTCGAAGAGCTAGCACAAACCGTGTTTGATTTAAAGTTCCAAATACATGTATCCCTATAGGAGAAAACAGAGTGAAACCTAAAAATGAAAATGGTTACTGCAAATGAACGGTTTAAACTAGAAGAACGAAATTTGGGTGAGCCAAGTGGTTTTGGTGTACTGATCATTACCTGAAAGATTCATCAAGATTGGGTGAAAAAATGTTTGCTGAGATTTCAGGCAACTCGTAGTATTTTGAAAGCTTGGCCACCCCTTTACATGAAAGTGATTTTCGCCAGTCTCTGCTTAGGGCTACATCAACAGCAAACAAAGCATAGAGATAGAACTTGAAACTGCTTTATTGTGTCAAGTTTCAAAGAGCTAGCACAAACCGTGTTTGACTTAGAGTTCCAAATACATGTATCCCTAAAGGAGAAAACAGAGTGAAACCTAAAAATGAAAACGGTTACTGCAAACGAAAGGTTGAACCGAGAAGAACGAAATTTGGTGAGCCAAGTGGTTTTGCTGTACTCATCATTACCTGAAAGAATCATCAAGATTGGGTGAAAAAATGTTTGCTGAGATTTCAGGCAACTCGTAGATTTTTGGAAGCTTGGCAACCCCTTTCCATGCAAGTGATTTTCGCCAGTCTCTGCTTAGGGATACATAAACAGCAAACAAAGCATAGAGATAGAACTTGAAACTGCTTTATTGTGTCAAGTTTCAAAGAGCTAGCACAAACCGTGTTTGGCTTAGTGTTCCAAATACATGTATCCCTATAGGAGAAAACATAGTGAAACCTAAAAATGAAAACGGTTACTGCAAAGGAACGGTTGAACCTAGAAGAACGAAATTTGGTGAGTCAAGTGGTTTTGGTGTACTGATCATTACCTGAGAGAATCATCAAGATTGGGTGAAAAAATGTTTGCTGAGATTTCTGGCAACTCGTAATTTTTTGGAAGCTTGGCAACCCCTTTCCATTAAAGTGATTTTCGCCAGTCTCTGCATAGGGCTACATAAACAGCAAACAAAGCATTGAGATAAAACTTGAAACTGCTTTATTGTGTTAAGTTTCAAAGAGCTAGCACAAACCGTGTTTGATTTAGAGTTCCAAATACATGTATGCCTATAGGAGAAAACGGATTGAAACCTAAAAATGAAAACGGTTACTACAAACGAACGGTTTAACCTAGAAGAACAAAATTTGGTGAGCCAAGTGGTTTTGCTGTACTGATCATTACCTGAAAGAATCATCAAGATTTGGTTAAAAATGTTTGCTGAGATTTCAGGGAACTCTTAGTTTTTGGGAAGCTTGGCAACGCCTTTCCATGAAAGTGATTTTCGCCAGTCTCTGTTTAGGGCTACATCA